>NW_026867487.1:731926-841797 GCF_020745735.1 Hemiscyllium ocellatum
ATTTATCTTTATATCCCTGGTTAACTGTTGCCTCATAAAATATGTTACTTAATTTGAAGCCTTTTTTTGTGGCTTTCTGTTGATCTTTAATGCTTTCACAGTTTTCTAGTTTCCCACTGACCTTTGTCACTTTGTATGCCTCCTCTTCCAATTTGATAGACTCTTGATTTCCTTTGACACACATGATTGATTTATCCCTTTCCTACAGTTCTTCCTTTTCACTGATGAGCATTCTGAAATTCTCCTCTGAAATTCCTCCACTGTTCATCAACTGCCCCACCATAATGTGTTTGCTTCCAGTTTACTTCAGCCAACTCCTCCATCATTCTAATACATTCTCCCTTGATTAAGCATTACACGAATCAATATACTCTGCTGGACTAAATGAAGAAGGGAGTGCATATTGATCGTATAAAATTATGTGTTTTTAATCTAACAGAACATATTCAGTTAAGGCTTTCAGATGGTGGAAGCCCTTGTGCAGGTCGAGTGGAGGTTTACTACAATGGAACATGGGGATCAGTTTGTGACGACTCCTGGGATATGATAGACGCTGAAGTGGTTTGCAAACAACTGGGCTGTGGACACGTCATGGATATGTCACTTCCGTCCTCGGATGAACCCGGCTCAGGCCCAGTTTGGTTGAAAGATGTGAAGTGTTCTGGAAATGAATCATTTCTCTGGGAATGTCCTTCAGCACCATTGGGTCACCAAGACGATTGTTCTCATAAAGAAGATGTGAGAATTATGTGCTCTGGTAAGGCCACGCCATATTGTTATTCTCCATTTTTTGTTTTGATGTGAGACTTTATGGACTGTTGTATTGGGAATTAGGGAGTATGTGCAGCAAAGACAGCAACTGAACTTAGTGGTGCATGTGTCTCAGTGTTTCGCACTTATGCTTTAAAGCGCTAGGGATTCAGGGAATTGTGTGTGTGGGGTTGCATATTCTCCCCGTGTCTGCGTGGGTTTCCTCCGGGTGCTCTGGTTCCCTCCACCAATCCAAAGATGTGCAGGTCAGGTTAATTGGCCATACTAAATTACACATTGTGTTTGATGCGTTAGTCGGGGTAAATTCGGGTCGGGGAAAAGGTCTGGTTTTGTTTCTCATCAGAGGGTCAGTGTGGACTTGTTGGGCCTAAGCACCTGTTTCCGTACACTGGGGAACCTAATCTGGAGTATATTCCTCGTTGAAGTGCATGCCAATCTCTGCACTAAAGGTATCATTAATGGTCCATTGTCAATATTCTGGAAAAGTGAATATTCTCCAAAATATTCCAAAGCGTGTATTCAGGAGAATCTGTCAATTATGTTTTTTAGTTGTGTACCCAGTGATGATCATTGTGATTCCTGTCTGTGTATCCCTCGATCGTTCTGCGGCTTTAAATCGGATTGATTCTTAATTTTCCTTCAGTGTATGTCCTCTTTATACTTTCTTCCAGATTTTCGCACATTAGACTTAGCCAATTTTTAAAAAAACTCTCGCACTGGTCACACATACTGGACATTTATTCTGATATACTTGCTTTGTCCGTGATCTTTTGAACTGTAACCACACTTCCTATTTGATTGCGAATCAGAATGGTTGAAATTGCCTTGGGGTTACCAAATACAAATTGCTCACCTCAATATTAAACAGGCATGATGTCAGCCCCTTTCCCAGTGAATCACTACTTCCACTCGGTGGAATCTGAAAATCTACTTTGACCTTAGACTTTCTATTTGTTGTCTGTTTCGTCTGTCTCCATCCTTAGAAACTGAATCCTTTCAAGATTTTACCAGCACATTGTTGGGTGACTTTTGAAATTCCGTGAACTTTGCATCTTATGCCCTGCTTCTCCTTCCGGTGTCCGTGCTTTCTGCCAAATGTTTAGTCAGGAATCTCATGTACCTTATTCATTGACAAGACCTGGGTTGAATGTCAGAGGAGAGACATGGGAATGTATGGAAGACATAAACAATTTATCAACCTTAGCGCGTTGGTATTTTTTGAACAGAGCACAAGGAGATGCGGCTGGTGAATGGAAAGAATCGCTGTGAGGGGAGAGTGGAAGTGTTCTACAACAAGACGTGGGGAACGGTGTGCTCGGAAAGTCTGGATTTCCACGATGCTGCAGTTATTTGTAAACAGTTGCACTGTGGTTTCCGGTTGGATGTTTCTTACGACAATAAATTATTCGGAGCAGGAACGGGACCTATTTGGCTTGGTGAGATTGATTGTCCATTACACGAGTCAACCCTTTGGCAATGTCAGCGAAATTCATGGGGTCAACCCAACTGTAACGGTAGGAAGGATGCAGGTGTCCTTTGTTCAGGTAACACGACAAACCTTCTCAATACTCACGTGTCATTTCAAACACTGATTACTAATAGAACAAGCATCTTTCTCCTCTTTTCAGGGAGCGAGGTAACAAAAGACCAGCCTGTCAGTTCACATTCCTGCCGACAACAATCAGGTGCGTTATCGTCATGAATGTGCTCACTCTTGAACCGATGTTTCTGCTTTATGCTGCATTCAATCATACTCACTCCTGTGCCACAGATCGGCAAAACAGCGTGCGCCTGGATGGAGGGAGGAGCAACTGTTCTGGGAGAGTGGAGATCATGTGTGATACACGCTGGGGCTCGGTGTGTGGTGATTCCTGGGATATAATTGATGCCAATGTTGTCTGCAGACAGTTGGGATGCGGCTTCGCTCTGTCGGCCGGAGGAGGGCACACTGTCCCCCAGGGTAACGATGTGATCTGGCAGAATGCCGTGAAGTGTAAGGGACGTGAATCCGCTCTGTCTGACTGTCTCTCCCCAGCACGAGCTCAAAGGCACTGCAATTACAAGGACATTGCCAATGTGATCTGCTCTGGTAAGCTAAATGTTGACGAGTGCCGACGAATTATCATTATTGTGGCAACTCATTGCCGTCATTTGTCTTCCTGAAGTCAATTTTACCTTCATGAATATTTGTACAATCTCTCCCTCAGAATCCGATTTGTTGCAGACTTCCCCTTCAACACCACCTGGAGGTATTTATGATTAAAAATATTAATGTTTCTGTTACCGTTACGTTTCTGATGAGTAGCGTTGATGCGTTTGGCACTTGCACGACTTTGAAGCTAATGTCAGTGTTTTCTTTTGAATGGATTCTATGCAATCACAAAGGCAGCTCTTAACTAAGATAAATCTCTTTGTCATCTCCTCCTTAAGGGCTGGAAATACCTATTGTCGTCTGCATAACCTTGGGAGTCATGCTAATCTGTGAGGTGCTCGTATTACTGGTGGTAATGCAGAGAAAATTACAAATGAAAGGTAAACCTCACAAGTGAGCTAATACTGAGCTATGTTTGTCGTTCCATATGGCTTTGGACCTTAACATTGTCATTCCACGCTTCCATCACTTGGCCTTGATCGTGATGAGTATGAGACCTTTTTCTTATATGTTCCTTTAGAGGTTTTGCCTGCTCAAACGCTACTTTTACTTTGATACAAATGCAAAAAATTTAAATACTGTATGTAGAACTTAAAATCAAATCAAAATAGCATTGAATATTCATCAAGGCAGAAAATACCTGCAAAGAGTAACAGAATGAACCTTTTACATGAACTTGTCACATACCATTAAGAACGAGAAATACCAGAACGCAAAATCAATGAAATTATTCAGTGCATTTCTCAGTCAGCCAGCAACTGGGTTTTCTTGTCTAACCAAACGACACCTGTGCATTCTTTATGCTAATTTCAAAGCACATCTTTGGGAGATCTATACCATTAGGTGGCAATGATGGCCAATACGACTTATATAATGCATCAGCTTATGTATTTTGAAATTGCTGTAAGTGTAGTTTACACGTATTAGTACAAAAAAGTACAATTATTTAATGATTATCACTTCATTAAAGTTCTCCTGATTTCACATTTCTCCTGATTTGCGTTAAACTAATATTAACAACAATATAATTGTCCAGTTACTATGACCATTTTGGAAAAAGTAATTTTTTCAAAGCATTGTGATTGAAGGACGGCTATCTTCAACATTCACGTGTGACCCCCTTCGTGATCATCAAAGTTTTGTTTGTCCAAAAATAAACAAAAAAGTAACAAAAAAACTTATTTCCTTGTCCATTGCCTGAACTAGTTTCAACTTCGACACTCCTCATTTTTTTCTCCATGTGCCATTCTGAGCTAGGATTTTCTTCTTTCAACATTGTCTGTGGAATTGCTAATTCTTCATTGGAACCAAATTGACCACAGACATGCTAGCAAGCAAAATTCCACTTTCTATCTTTAACATATTAAATTTCGCATGCTGATCAGTCATGAGAATGCATCATAGCCTGTTCACCTGGTTTTCCAAATCAATTATGCCCTCACTAATCGGTCAAAGTTGCGCTTAGATTCTCTTTTCCCGGATTTTATAAACAACCAGTAATTCGCACTAACGTTGCTTCACAAATAACCACACGTTGCTGCAGATGTTTAGCGACAAATGTTGACCAGTCAATCCTTCCTTCAACAGAACTTTACACTGTTGGCAGGGGCTCAAGTCTTGGTGTGTACCAAGGAATTTATGAAGAAATTGAGAACACTCCCACAGGCAAGAGGATGGATCAGAAACATGGAGCAGGTATATATTTCCAAACTCGTAGTAAACCATTCAAGAAGATGCAGAAGCTCCCTTCAATTTCCAGTTGTCAATGATCAGTGAAAAGGATGAACATGATTCGTTATCAAATCACTATCTTTGTGCTAAGGCAGCTGTCACAGTGAGAGGGCGGGGAGGGGTGTCTCTCTCTCTGTTTATAGAACATTGAATAGAAATGTACAGCACAAAACAGGCCCTTCAGCCCACGGTGTTGCGCCGAGGAAAAGTAAGAAGAATGTTTACTGCATGATAATTGTTGCTGACCTTAATATCTGAAAGACCATTCCTGATATTTATAGGTAAATATGTGCCGAATGGCACGTCCCAAATCCACCCTGGTTCCTCACTGACTCCATCAGATATCTGAAACTGCGAATAATCTGTCCACACGCTGATTTCTTGGACAATAATAAAACTGCAGTCATTACTATCGGTTACACAACACTTCATATCGGAACCAAAATTGAGCAATTAATGAACAAATAAATATTAAAAATTACAGCTCAATAATCAGTGGAGACAGATGTCCGTTGACTCATGCTGTGCATAGCGGAGCTGATATCTGGTGCTAATCACCTGCCATTCACCAGTGGTGCTGGAAACCAATGAAATAAAGCATACAATAATAATTAAATGGGACGTTTTACATTTATGTGCCTTAACTGATAATAGGCGAACAGCAGGTAGACGGGCACTTATCTAAAACATCAATATTACACCAGATTTGGGTGCATTGGCAGTACTGCCTACTAGACCTGTTGATGACAAATGAGTTGAATCACATAGATAGTGGAATGAAGTTCGCGACTAGAAGATTTGGTCTTGAATTAGTTATCTTGACGATAAATCTGAGAAGCAATATCACATGATCATATCTGAAATGACTGAATACTTTGATAAGCTGCGAATAACAGTGAAAAAAAGAATGAAAGCATTCTCAAAAATGGCATATACCAATCAACAACAGCGCGGAAATTACATTTAATTTATTCAAGAAATGTACATTATGTTACAGTTTTAAGAACGATTAAAGGTGAATCAGACAAAAAGTAGTTGCTTGGGAGACTGAAGACAAACTATTCTCTTGCTCATATATTCGGTCTAATGGCAGATATTGAGAATTAAGTCATTAAACGTGCTGTTTGTTAAAATGTTTGCACGATTTGAGGACCAAAATTTGTTTCTCATTTCTGATTGCAGTTATAATGCGTTTGAGTAAATTGAATGCTTTTCTAGTGTATCTTGCAATGGAAAAGAATTCAGTTATTGCTACAGAGAAGATGAAAGGATTATGTTTTCTACTTCGATGCTCCAGTTAAGATGATAACCCATAGCACCATAGACTATTAGACAAAGAGACACAGGAACAGAACTAGGCCATGCGGCTCCTCGAGTCTGTTCTGCTTTTAGCTCATGGCTGGCATGTTCTCAACCTCTTTCTCATGCCTTCCCCCAGGAACCTTTCAATCCCTCTCTCATCACGAATCTCTGTATCAATGACTTAGTTGGCAATCATAGCCATCTGAGGGAAAATGTTCGACAGATTCACTGCCAGTTGTATGCAGTAATTTCGTCTGATCAAAAATCTAATGGATCGTGCCCTCACGCTGACATTAAATGCCACAGTAACTCTTCATTTCTGTTTTCAGTAATTTCTGCTTCCGTTGATTCACTTAATCACATCGAATACTACACCAGCCATGGCTTGCATGACAATCATCCAGGATCAGAAAATCTTGAGGTGAACACCAACAGTATTTCGGGTGTGTATGAGTTCGTTTTCTCTCAATTCACTTTTGTCCTTCACTCTCTCTCTCTCTGCCATCCAAACATAAAGCTGTCAATGTTCAGAAGACTGAGAATGAAACTGCCACGTTTGGTACTACATGAGCAATGTTAATTTCAAAGAATGTTGCTGGTTTGGAATAATAGTTTCCAATTCCATTTACCCGCACGTTTTTCATTGTCTTTTGTGGCCTTCAAATCCAAACCTACCACTGAATACTGCTTAAATGTTATGAGGATCTTTTGATTCTGACACTCCGACTGTCAGTGAGTCCCAGATTCCCACCAGCTTCCAAGCCAACACAACTTTCCTCAAATCAACTTTCATTCTTCCTCTCACTCCCCAGAAATCCATTTCCCTGATGTTTGATCTCGCCTTCCCAGGAGAATTATTTTTTTCTTATCTACACTAATTGCGTCCTTCGTAATTCCTTGCAGCTCAATTCTATCTGCCCCTCAGTGGCCTCGGCTGGATTGAAACAAATAGCAATGGAGGGACATTCAGTCCATGACCCCTGTCCTGACATTCATTGAGATCATGGCTGGCTGTTATGTGTTCAAAATACAGATATCTGTCTTTGTCGTAAATACCTTATGGACTTTTTTGAACAAAAAATTATAATCTATCGCATATTTAAAACTGACACTTTATCTGAAATAAGCTGTTTTCAGAGGAAGACAATTCGAAATCCTTCTCAGCCTTTCTTCTTCCATGATGCTTTTTGAGTTGCCTATTGATAAATCATAGATTATGCCCCTGAGAGCTGGAATGTCCAACAATTGGAGGTAGTTCATCGTTAACTATTCGGTTTTGAAATTTTTCCTACCTTGGTGGTTGCACTTAGCTTTCTAATTTAGAGATAAAGCAGACCTCATTTGCTGTTGATCTCTGCACATGCTTCCTATGTTGATCTCCTCTGAAAAAAACCTAACTTCGAATTCCACGTTGCAGCATTAATGCTGTATTCTAGCACGAATCTCTTTTTCTCGCTCTTGGTGTTGTGTGTTCAAATTTCTATCAGAGATAATCATTTATTTTCCTCCAAGATCGAATTCATGGCAATTACGATGACATTGAAACTGAATCTCAGGATGGCAAGTCACAATTGGACAGTGATCCTGATGAACCTCTCGCACTGGCAAATGATGACAATGGTTTTTGTTCGCTCAGTAAGTTGAATTACAGTCACTCACATCACAAACACCATTTTGTGCACCCACACTGTCTTCATCCCCTTTCCATTCTATGAGTAATATTGCATTTACTGAAGATATAAGAATAAGATTCAAAATTATCAATGCCTTGTCCCCAAAATCTGTGACTGAGAAAGTGTGGTATTCCTGGTCAGGATCTTAATTTCAACACATTGAAAACTTCCGCTTTTTAACAAATGAAATGCTTTGATTTTGGTGAGACACTGCCTTTTGTCAGCTCTTTTCATAGCTCTATTTTCAGCCACTGTGAGATTGACAATCCATGAAACTCCGGTGTATAATGAATCATGTACTGGCTTATTGGAAAATATAGAATTTGGGTGTTTAGGTTGTCCGTGTATGAAATGGTGTGGTTCTTGTTGCTCACTGGGAAGACAGAGCCAATGGATTTTATTTGTAAAATCAAGGAGATCTGGGTTTCATGTGATCATTCTGTGTAACTGCACTCAAATCAATTGGCGACGATGAATGAGCTTTTCCAGTTTCAATATTATACCTGTCCCTAGTTCAGGTGTGTCATTGCACTAAACAAACACATGACCTTAACAGCTGCTCAGCCATTTTCGACATTTCAAACATGCCAATGAATCAAACTTCCAATGAATCAAACTTACTCCAATGTTCATAACAACTTGAATCATTCTCTAGTTCATCCACCAGCCCTCACTCAGATTGTTTTTCGTTTATTTACCTGTCGAGAGATATGTACTTTAACATGTCGGATTCATCACACTGCCAACCAAGCGACTGCATCTCATCTGATTCCTTTCCCACTTTAACGTCACTTCATGCTCATCTCTCCCAAATGTGAACCATAGCATTACATATTCGATTTTTTTTTTCCAATTATTGTTCCAGTTGCAACAATATTTAAATATTTCTTAGCAATGCCACAAATAAAATCCGAAGTGATTGTGAAAATTATTAACAAACCTTGATCATCATTATCAACCTGACTAAATGGTCAATGACTAGGGTTACATTATTTAAAAGAGAATGTCAGGAGCTTTAGAAGTAATTTGAGGAAACGAATCACCACCTCGAGGGTGATGGGTTACTGGGATGCACTGTCTCTGTGTTCGGTGAGGCGGGATACCTCAAAATATTTAAAACTTGCCTGAGCGCTGGCAGTATTATAACATTGAAGTACATGAGTCTACTTCAGGAACATGAGACTAATATCAGAAGTAGCATATTTTTGACAGTGCATAATCCATGGGCCGACGGGCCTCTTCTGTGCTTTATGATTGTAAGCTTCTAGGATGCATTCTCTGACAAGGCCACACCATCCTCTTGAACACTATCAGCATTGTCCAGTTTCCCGGACAGCTCTGAGAGGTGCTTATTGTTCCTTGAATCATCTCATCCCCAGGCAGCACATGCTATGGTGGGTCTTGCAGCGTTTACACTGATGCCCTTTCAGGAAATTGATCCTTTGTCTGCGGATAGCTCACGTACCAAACGTGCGTTCAGTGTTACCATGGTCTGAAAGTGTGTTGCCAAATTTTGCAACAGATGCATCAAACTGATAAGAGCCACCTTGACCTTTTAGCTTTAATATTTCAGATGCAGAGGAGGTAATGGAAAAATCGGGCTGTGCGCAAAATTGTGAAATTTATTGTGCATTACATAATGTTGAGAATGATCACAGAATGCATGGCATCATTGACAATAGAATTATAGATTCATGAGAATGTACATCACTGAATCAGACCCTCAGGTACAACTCATCAGTGAGGACCAGAAACCCTAACCTAAATGGTCCCATTTGCCAACACTTGGCCCATATCTCTCTGAGTCGTGAATGTGGGGTTGGAAAACCACAGCAGGTCAGGCCTCACTCCTGATGAAGGGCTCTTGTCCGAAACGTCAATTCTACCGTCTTTGCATGATGCCTACCCTGCTGTGCGTTTCGAGCATTACACTCTTAACTCTGATCTCCCGCAACTGCCGTCATCGCTCTTTCCATATTCCTCTAAAGCTTTTTGTTCATATCCTCATCCAGGTACTTTTTAAAATTGTACCATAATCCACCACATCCTCTGGTGGTTCATTCCATCCACGAACAACTCTCTGCGTAAAAAAAGTTGCCCTTTATGTCCCTTTCATATCTGTGTCCTGGTTATTTGTAATGGGCACTTTCTAACTAGTGGGAAAATGTTATCTCGTCTCAGAGATCATTGAAGTTGCTTTACCAGAGCGAAAGGAACTAAATATTCTTCTTAACATTGGACTTTCCATCACCACCTTGTGTGCAAACTCATGCACGGCCAGTGATGTAGTTTGGAAATGTCCTCCCTGCTGTAATTTAGAATCAATTGCTCCCAGAATGCATACAACAGCCCTCACAGATCAGAGGACGATAATTACTGAAGAATACGTTTAGTGAGATTGCTAATTGTAGGTTACATATTGGCAGAGGCATAATTGCTGACCACTTCTCTGTTACTCTTCAAGATAGATTCCAGGCTGCCCTTTACATCCAGCTGAGTGCGTAGATGGAGAAACCCATCAATACCCCATTTGCAATTTGGCCTTTAATCAGTCTGATATTTTAGAGGCAGACATTATCGTTTTCTCCAATCCCTATTGTGAAACTTTCAACTCGAGATTCATAGTTGCATTGTCTGTAAAGCGAGCCACAGGTGACATGTCTAGAAGTGGACTCAAATTACTTTCTTTACCTTTTCAGATAAATAAGAAAGTCGATTTCAACATGGGACGTCCTGAGCCAGATAATATTTCAAGAAGTCATCTACTATCATGATCCAAGTGTCAAATATTTTTCTCGATGTATGCTGTAATTCGTCACCATGTGCTTTGCCTTGAAACGCCTTCATTAGTATTCTTTCTTTTTGATCATATGTGTTTTTAAACGGGCAGCAGACAGATTGCATGGAGATTTTTTTTGTCTAATTAATCACATGATTCATTTCTCTTCATGGATCAATTCACTCTCTCTTAAGAGCGACGTCCCTATCATTTACGAATGAGGCTTTTCTCTTCAGAATTCCACGTGTAATTGCTTTGCTTTTTCATACACTTGATGTACAACGTATTTTGCAGTTCATCAATAAAAATGCGGTGATTACATATATGGGTTGGGATTCTGTGTCACTTTGTTGATGTCAGTGCCACAGTCAATGTGTGTGAGTTTCAGTGAGTGATTGGTTGTGGGTGTAATCTGTAAGTGTGTCATCATGTCCTGGATGCGAGTATTTTGGAAGCCAGAATGAAGGACAGAAATATACAGTCAACCGTGAAATCTTAGTAACATTGATATACAGGGGGACCTCTGCATACATTCACACAGCTTCTGAAAGTAGCAACACAGTGGTAAGGTGATCAAGAAGGTGGTTGTCATGCTTACCCTCACCAGTCAGGGCACAGATAATAATTCAAAGTTTGTGAAAAGATTTGTAGCTCGGGTGCTCGTTGTTGTGGTTCTGTTCGCCGAGCTGGGAATCTGTTGCAGACGACACGTTCCCCAGGACAGGGGACGAAACTTCTGCACCACAAATTCCGAGCTCGACGAACACAACCACAACTGATAATGATTGTTTAAAGTCAGATTGCTTGCTATCGAAGTTTAGGAAAACCACACTTGGAATATTGTGTTCAAGTCTTGACGCCACACAGCCAAAGGGATGTGTAAGCTTTGGAGAGGTTACAGAAAGTGTTCACCATAACGTGGCCTGGTTTGGAGGATGTTAGTTACCAGGAGAGGTTTGACACATGTATATTGTTGTCAATTGAACATCAGAGGCTGGTGGAGGTTGGGTGTAGGTGTCCTGATAGAACTTTAGAAAATGGTGAGAGGTCACGATAAAGTGGCCATAGGTTTGTTCTACCCGGGTAGAAAAGACAGATGGGGTGAGGGTGTGGTTAAAGGTTGAAGGAAAAAGAGGGTAAGGTTAAAGGAGATGTGAAAAGCAGCTTTTATTTCACTCCGAAGGTAGTTAGTGCCTGAAACTTGCAGCTAGAGAGGTGTTGGAGTCGCATACAATAGAACCGTTTAAGTGCAATCGTGACAGATACATGAACAGGCAGGGACTAGAAAGACACTGAGAACGTCGAAAGAAAATGTTTTAAATATAGAAATGCGTCATGTGTCAGCACAATCTTGGTGGGCCCAAGGACCTGTTGCTGTGCTCAACTGTTCTTTGTTCTCTGATCCGTTTGTTATTGCTCGTTTGCTCTGTGTATCACTTCTTACCTGTACTATTTGACATGTTCATAATTATGCTTGTTTATTTCACTATTTTGGCCCTTCATTGTTTGTGCACACTGTCAGTTTGCAAAAAAAACAAAACACAAGACCAGCCAGCATCTTAGCGTTCTGAAAATCCAATGTCACCAACGGAGCAGACTGCAGCTCTGCAACCCTGCACAATGTGTGGCATACAATTGGCAAGGTCTCGGCAACTGGGCTGAGGTGGGGCGGGTGGATGGGAGTGGGGTGTGGTGGGGGTGCCGGCGTTCACGTATTTGCAGGGGCACAAATTTGTGGCCCATGTTAAAATTGGGAAGGAGTTTTAGTGTAGCAGAAATTCGGGAGAAGGGAAAATTTAGAATGCTATGAACTGTGGACTCGTATTTGAGGAACAAAAATTTGTGTGGTGATGTTTTGAGGGTCAGGCATTGTGGAAGAGGTAAAGAGAGACAGAGGGAAACAAAGAAAATTTTTTCGCAGAGCAGCTCTGTGCCTCTGCCTCTGTGCAGTGGGGTCTCTGTTGTTTTTGATTGAATCTGTTGAAATGGGGTTAAACCCAACTACTCTCTCAGTGTCCGTATCTGTTATGTTTAAAGTGATGAAATGATTATGGTCAAGTTGATGGGTTGCCCCACATGTGTTTGCCTGTGTTTTGATGTGTCCATTTCTGTGTCTACATGTGGCTACAATGAGGCTCTTTTCTTTAAAGTGATACAATGCCATCCTCTGTTGGCCTCCCCATGCCACTGCTCCAGCAGCAGAATATTTTTCGGAGAAATCATGAAAGCCCGTGAATCTCTCAGGTTGCACAATTGTTTCCTTCTTCAAACTTTGTAGACACAGTGCAGCTTTGTCTGGGAGATGTGGCTCTTGAGATGTGACTGCCTCAGATCTGCACGCACCTTCATAGTTCACCATGGATCCCATGTGAGTTCATCTTTTATACTTTATCAGCCTGGTGGGGTGTGGGGTGGGGTGGGGTGTGGGGTGCGGGACCTTGACAAAGGACTTTCTAAAGTTTATACAGGTAATACTTACTGTCATGCCTTCGTCAGACATCTTTAACGCTTCCTCAAAACAATCCTTACATCTTTAAGAATCTAATCCAATAATTCTCCATTAAGATTAGACAAGATGATCAGAGGATTGGATAGGGTGGACAGTGACAGCCAATTTCCAGAGATGGTGATGGGTAGCACGCGGGGATACAGCTTTAAACTTGGCGGGGTGATAGATGAAGGACTGATGGGAATAGCCAGGGTGTGGAACGCCCTAACTACAACAGCAGTAGACTCGCCAACTTTAAGGGCATTTAAATGGTCATTGGATAAACATTTTGATGATAATGGAATTACGTAGTTTCGATGGGATTCAGATTGTACCACAGGTCAGCGCAACATCGAGGGCCAAAGGTCCTGTACAGCGCTGCAATGCACAGCGGTCAAATAAGGCTCACTCGTTTGCAATTTCCTGTTTTTTTCCTTCGTAACGTAATAACATCAGCTATTTGTCAGCCCTCTCTTATGAGGAAAGGAGGATATAAAGATTTCTGACAAAGCCTCAGCAATTTCCTCACCCGCCTCCCTCAGCATTCAGGGGTATATCACATCAGGTTCTGAAGAGTTGCCAACCTCAATCCTTTCCAAAACAGCCAACACGTCGTCCTTTCTTCTGGATTTCCATGTGCTTGAATATCAGTGTGCCTCTGTGGTGAATGACCATCCACCGCATTCTTCTCCTTTGTTAATACTGATACATTGTGTTCGGAAAGATCCTCACCCAGTCTCTCCAGCTTCACACACTGAGTGGGCCTCCCTTTTTCCCAGCTACCCTCTTGCTCCTTACGTACGTATAAACCGCCTTGGAATTTTCCTTATCCCGTTTGCTGAAGCGATTTCATGACCCCTTTTAGTCCTCCTACTTTCGTGTATGGATTCTTTTCGGTTTTCTTTGTACGTTCCAAGATCTCTGTCTGGCTTTCCCAAACTTTTTGCACACTTCATTTTTCTTTTTGACTAAGCTTGCAATTTCTCTTGTCATCCAAGTTTCTTGGCTCTCACCATCCTTATCCTTCAATTTCACTGGAACATGCTGGTCCTGAAATCTATATCGACCAGCCTAAAAAGATTCCTATTTGCCAGATATAGACTTACCCTCTCCTGGCTTTTGGGAAGGGTTTGGAGGGGGGCGAAGAGTGAATGGGAGTGGGTTGCGGAGGTGGCGTCTTGAGTAGCTCGGGATTGATTTTAATTTGGTTTTGCTACTTTTCTGACGCCTGAAATTGTTTTATTTTTTCCAAATGTTAGCCAGTGTTGTGGGTGGAGGGGCTATTGATGCCTCTCCACCCACAATGCACACATCACCTCGCCATGGAAATGAATGATTTCAGCCTTCCCCAGCCCAGAAATCGCAAATGGATTGCGACAGTTTAGTCCACTCTACCTCCACCCCTCCCCCCCCCCCACCCTGCGACACCAACTGAACCCAACCCAAACCAAAATGGCGAGGAAGATATTTGTTGCCTGCGGACACAAATTTAGTGGCACAGGGTGTGTGTTATTCCTTGAATGGGGCACCGCGATTAAATCTGATGGAAATGAATAGAGTGGAGTTCGGCAATGCGCGTTGACGTCAGGTGATGGTGATGGGGCATCACAGTGCGGTGCATGCTGACATCAGACTTAAGCCCTGGAAGATGGCGGTAGCTGGAGAGGGAGGGGAGCGTGAGAGCGGTGCGAATACCCTTTTCTGCCTGGGGGTTTTGAATTCAGAGCTCTGGCCAGACGCTGTTGCTAGGTTTGCCGCAGGCATGGGGGCAGGTGAGGGAAGGTGGTCCTGTTCGGAAGTTGGGGAAGGACCTGTAACAAATTTCTGTGCATGCATGTCAATACAGAATAACCTAGTATGTCTGAATACCAATTATCCAAATATTGGATTATCCGAAGGTGATCTTGAGGTCCCGATAGAATCATTCCATTAAAGATGTGTTTCCATCAGTGATCACACCTTTTGTTTGCAGGGTCTAAACAGGCACATTCTGCGAAAAAACTGACGTTCCGCCCTCTCTCCTCCCACTTTCTCTGGAATTCTACAGAGAGATGTTCCCAACCACCCCGCTTTCCCAGATAATCTCTCCAACATTGAAGTGTAAAAGGCAGAGGTGGAAGACGTCAAAAACGTGCAGTGAATGTACTACATCTGGCTTTGTGTGTGTGTGTGTGTGTGTGTGTGTGTGTGTGTGAGCGCGCGCGTGCCTTTGAAGAATTACCACACAAAGACAACTGCAGCAGTCTTGTTGGTGGTGAACAGTCCAGCTGCCCTGGAGAGGGTTGCGGGGATAGTATTGGAGGGGTCGCTGCTCAGGGTGGGGGAGGCGTTGTACAATGTGGAAGGGCGGGTAGGCGGAGTCGTCCAGTTGGGGGGAGGAGATGTTGGAAAGGGGATTGTCGGGGGTCGGTGTTGGGGGGGAAAGGGGAGTAGTGTTGGACGAGGTTGAGGAGTAGGGCCGCTGTTGTACGCAGTTGGGTTGCAGGGGATGGTGTGGATAATTGAGGGGCAGGGAGGTGTTGGATGGTGGAGGCCGGGGCATAGGGGGAGGTGTTGAACTGTTGAGGGGTGGGAGTGGATCGTTGTCAATGGGCGTGGCGAGGTGTTGTACGGATTTATGGGGAGCGGTAGTGGGGCGGGTTTGGCAAGTGGTGTGGTGTCTCGCGTGCTGTGTTCTGCTGCTAGTCTCCTGAATGGGGAGCAGATTTTAAAAACTCTGAGCCCAGGAGGAAAGGCATTTAATTGATTATGGGAATAATCAATTATCCACACGAAATATTGCTTGCCCATCTCGTTTGGATAATCGATGTTCTCCTGTAAATGGGGAGGAGCAGGTGAGGGGGAACTCACCCCTTGGATAGGAGTGTGGGAGACCCTGGGACCAGAAGCTGTTGCTAAGCTGGGCCCCATAACGCATCAGTCTTGTGGAGGGGTTGGTGTGGCAGGGGATGCAATATATTTATGCATGTTTGTCAGAATATGGGAGGGGTAATCATCCCTGAGGTGAGTGGGACACCATGGGGCAAGAGGCTCTTGTTAGATTGAGCCCCAGAACATGGCAGCTCGCTGAGTTGTATGGGGGTTGTGGAGGAATGGTGTTGCAGGGGACGCCATACGTGGACAGAGCAACTCGCTCAGTCTTGGGGTGGTGTGGAATGTTTGTCAGTATATGGAAGGTTCAGTGTCTGTGCAGACTTTACTCTGGGACAGGGCACCTTACAGAAATATTGTGGGCAGGGGTAGTAATACGTGTCTACATGGGTGTCAATATATGTGTGTGGGCAGGTAAGTGGGAGACGCGAGGGCCAGAGGCTGTTGACGGCTGGTAACAGGACTAGGCAAAAGCGGGTACTGCAGATGATGGAGGTTCGAACCAAGATTAGAGTGGTGCTGTAAAATCACAGCAGGTCAGGCAGCAACCGAGGAGCAGGGAACTCGACGTTTCAGGACTGCTCAGCTCACTCAGTCTTGGTGGGGTGATGTGGTGCAACGCATTGAAATATGAGTCAATATATTTCGAGGATCTGCTCAGAGTGTATACATCCCTGGCGTGAATGGGAGATCTTGTGGCCAGAGGCTGTTGATTGGCTGGCCCCCAGGATGGGGCATGTCACTGAATATTTGGCGGACGAGAGTGTTGGCCATTGAGTCTTGGCTTGGGAAAGTGGTGGGTTAATGCACATATGTTGATATATTGAAGGGGCATGTAAGAAGGTTATTTGTCCTGGGGGCAGTTTGAGACCTTGGGGCTGGAGGCTGTTGCTAAGCAGCATCCTTGGATTTGGGGAAGAGTGCTGGAGATGAATGAGCCAGGTGTTTGGGAGAGTTATAATATAAATACATACATGTCAGTGCATAGGGAAGGGGCAGTTGAGTGTGTGGCATATTCCTGGGGTGTAAGGGTGTTGCTAGGCTTAGCTCTCAGATGGGCATTGTCGAGTGAGACCTGGGGTGGGTGGGTTGTATACACATGTCAATGTATGGGGAAGGATAGTTAAATGTGTTCGGCACACTCTTTCTGAACCCGAGGCTGTCCTGGACTGGCCCTCAGGATGTAGGGCTTGGATGAGAATGGTTGAGATGTTTGGAGAGTAGAGGGGTTTCGGAGAAAATAAATATGTCCACGTACGTCAGTGTATGGGTACGACCAGGTGAGAGGGGTTGTATATGTGCACTGTTAATTCTGGAACAGTGGACAAAGGCTGATGATAGGTTTCCCATGTGACAGAGGCCGATGTGATGTTGTGGATGGGGGCTGGGATTGAAATGTAGGTAAGTGTACAAATGTACTGGACTCTTTTTGAGAGACTTAGGCCTGGAATGTGAATATCAATGAATAAACGTAGAGAGATCAGCGTGTGACGAGTTTGATCAGGGTATTTAAGATGAGAGATGAGGTGCAGGGATGGGGGGGCTGGGAGCTGGGCGAGGACAGTTGATTGACATGGGTATCGCTTGTTGGATCCGGCATGAATCGCTCCCATTCCTAGTTGCCTCCCTGGAGAAGCTGGTAGTCAGCTGGTTCTTGAACCACTGCAGGTCGGCCCACAAGGTTCCACAGAAAAGATATTCCCAGATACTGACCCAATGACGCTGAAGGATTAACCAATACATTTTGGAGATGGAGTCCGACGGGGTCTTGAAGCAGATGTTATTCCCGCATATCTGCTGCATCTATTCCTCTTAGATGAAAGTGGCTGTGGATTTTAGGTAGGTCCTATCTGAGGAGCCGCGGGGAGTTTCTGCAGTACATCTTGTCGATAATAAACATGGCTCCTACTGAGCGTCGGGGGGTGCAGTCAGGGTGAGAGGGAGAAGGTGTTTGTGAGTGCGGGGCCAGCGAGTTGGGTGGCTGCATTGTCCGTGGACAGTGTCGAGATGCTCAAGTGTTGTCAGAACTGTCCACGTCCAGGGCATATGGGGAGTAATTCCTTATCATCCTGAATTGTCGATGGTGGGACAGGCTTCAGGGAGGGGAGTCAGGAGTGGAGTTCATCGCAGTGGAATTCCCAACCTCCGTCCTGCTCTTGTCGCTGCTGTGTTTGTATAGGGCTGGGTCCAGGTCATTTTCTGATCAATGGTAACCTCCAGGAAGTTGATAGTCGGGTGGAGGAGGGGGGGGGGGGGGGGAGGGGAATGAGGTTCATTTACGGTAACATCAGTGAACGTCAAGGGGGTTATGGTTAGATTTTCTCTCAATGGTAACCCCCCTGGATGTCGAGTGTAGGGGAGTGAGGTGTGGAATTCAGTGATAGTAACACCATAGAACCTCGGAGGTGGGAAGGGTAGAGCGTGGTGATGGTTCGATTCTCTCTTGTTAGACTTGGGCATTGCCTGGAATTAATGGGCATGAACATGACACTCAGACAGACGTGATTGGCTCAAATTCCACCCACAGTGTGTCTTTCCTCCTCATTTTTGAAGTTTTGAACGGGGAATTCCAGATACGCGTAGCTCGACTTGGAACAGAAACCACAGGCTCTGCTCATCGAGTAAACATAACCCTGCACAACGTCAACATACCCACGTTAGTCACAGAGTAAAGTGTCCTCTGCACTATCCTCCATCAAACACTCCCAGTGACATCACAGTGTCAAATACAGAGTAAATCTCCCTCTACACTGTCCCCTCACATCAAACACTCCCAGCACGGGATGAGATGCAGTGTAAGGCCCCCTCCACTCAGGAGTGTAGAGGCTGCAGCACACTTGCACTCAGGCGCTGTCTCACAGACAAATAGTGCAAAACGGTCATGATAAACTGGAAATTGTTGATGATTTGAATTAATGTAGCTAAAAACGCTAAACTGCACCCAGTTTCGTATCCATGGTAACACAATCAAATTCCTGATAGTGTTGGCGATCCGATCAGAACGCACAGCAGAAACTTGGGGCGATTATGATTTCAATATTTAGATTCCATTCACTGTCTCTATACTAATAAACTCAACAAACAGTGCCGAAAATAGACCACATGTGTTCCTATGTAAACCACGTGACAAATCCAAACAGACAAATATTGTTTAAACCGCATACACTCAGTCAGCAGTAATACGATTGAAGAGGTCATCCTCAGTGCTGTCAAACAGGAACCGCATGGCAATAAACTGTACAGTGATTCGCAGTCTGAGTTCCACCAGACACACTTGGCTCTTAATAAAACATCCAGAACGCTGGAAATCTCAGCATATCTCTCTGCATCTGTGGAGAGAGAAACAGAATGATTGTAAAACTCACCAAATAGCGGACTGGGTGCAGCTCCAACAAAACTCAAGAGGCTTGACAGCATCCACAAGAACGCAGCCCGAGTGACAAGGACCACACGCACAAACATCCACCACCCATACTCAGTAACACCATGGTGTACTCTTTTCATTAAAAAAACACCAAGGTTTCTCAGAAAGCCGCTAACATACTCACAACTTCCACCCAGAGAATAAGGTCAGCAGATATGTGGGAAAGTTCCCTTCTATGGCAATCATTATCCTTTCTAAGTACATTTAAGTCTTCAATGGATAAGCAGATGGACGTACATGAATACTGTTGCTTAGATGGGCTTCAAATTGGTTTGACAGGTCACCGCAACATCGAGGGCCGAAGGGCCTGTACTGCTCTGTAATGTTCTATGTTTTATGTTCTATATCCTGCCTTGAAAATATGTCGCCATTCCTTCATTGTCATTGGGTCAAAATCCTGGAAATTTCCTCCCTCATGTCATTGGCCGTCTAACTGTAGCAGGTCGACTGCAAAGTTTCAAGAAGGCAGCTCATTATGAACTTCTCCAGAAAAAAAAGTCGTGATGGGTAGAAATGCTGAGCAAGGCAGCGATGCCCATGCAGCATGTTTGAATTTTAAACAGCGATGTGAAGATGGCTGCAGGGAAATCGTTTGAGGTGCAGATCATGATTTGCATGCCATTCCACGACTGAATACACACAATATCTGAATTATCTACCTAATTGGTCCCCGTATTCCAAAGTGCAAGGAAACAGGTGTTTGAACTCCACATTGGCCTGAATTTGTTGCTAATCTTCTTGTCTGCCTGTTTCAAAGGAACTCTTGCCAGAATGAGGCGACCTTAAATATCGACTCACGTTGACAAATGCTTTTAAAGTCCCATACGCTTCATTGGTCAGCTCCTTTCACTGAAAATGCACTATTTTTCCTGCCTATGAACCCATTCTCTGTCCTGGCAAGTATATTTACTCCAATAAATTGTATTTCAATTTTGAACTCAAGTCTATTCTGTTGGATCTTTACATAGATCTTCCAAAATCCGTGAACACAACGTGGACCAAGTTATTCAATTTTCGTATAATACTTATCCACTCAAAAATCGTAGCATTTTTAAACACAATTTCCTTCCCATGCATCATATAATTTTGTCTGATCCCAATTAATGCCTATTATTACACTGCTTATGGCAGACACTGTCATGTCCCGAGTACTGCATTCATCACGACATCCTGTACATTGTGGTTTCTCCCATCCTCAAATTGAGAACAGTTCGTTCACATTTTGCATCCCTAATCTGCCAGATTTGTGTTTTTTTTTCAGAAAGTGCAAACATTTTCATTGTGATAGATCGAAACATGGATTGAATCTGTTACCATTTCATTTAGTCCCAATAAATTCAGTTGACCAGGCCCCCCCGCCACATTCCCAATGAAGGCCTTAAGTCTAAAATGTCAATTCGTCTGCACCTCGAATGCTGCCTGTGCTTTCCCAGCACCACACGTTTCGACTCTGTTCCCCCAAATGTGCAGTCCACACTTTCTCCAATGAATTGACCAATCTGTGCACATTGATGTACACTATGTGCACTCACAGAGTTGTAAGGGCGTGGAGAGCTCTGCTTGCAACAGTAGTACACTCGACAACATTTTGGACATTTAAATGGCCATTGGATTGACATATGTATGAAAATGAATTACTGTAGCATTTTTCCGCAGATCAGCGCAACATCGAGGACAGAAGGGCCTGCGTTACGCTGCATTATTCTATGTTCTGCACTCTGTAGATTTAAAGTCACTGGTGACATGATGCGAGGCCGCGCACATTTGAAAAGTGAGACATATCTAGGGGAAATCTGTTTTTTTTTTGGAAATTTGAAAGATTATGCAAAGTTGCTGTATTACACTGTATCTGTCCCATAGGAGCTGACAATGATAGGAGGAAAATTAATGGAATTTGAAATTTGAGCAGAAGTTTCAGAGGAAAAAAAGAAAAGCAATCATTTCCTCTCGCAAATAAGTTGCTGAACACATTCGAACAAATGATAATGATTAGTTTAATATTGGTAGGTATACTGAGAAAGATGAGTGAAGCACTTTGTCAGAAGACAAATAGAAATCAAAATATGTGATTAGAAGACAATAAGATTCTTGGGGAGCTACTTAAGGTTTTTTTTTAAAAGTTGGTTCAATTATTAACACTTTTTTATATCATGGAAAAGTGAACCTAAAAACAAAGGCAAACAGTTGAAGAAGATGCTAAGTCGGGCAGCATCTGTGAGCACAAAAAGCGAGGTAATATTGAGAATACAATGTGACTGTACCGGAGAATGACAGTTTTCCACACTGAGCACAGAGGGTGAGGAGGAGAGACTGGAAAAGATGGTCAGAGTGGTCAGAGAATAAGACAACAGGCCGCTAATTATAGGAAAGGACAGAATTAAGTGTCAGAATAGGTTCTGTTGATTGGGGGCGACGAGGTGAATGTTGGTCTGCTTTGCTGAGACCAATGCTGACAGGAGACGGATAGACAAAGGACCTGTGATCCAGAGAAAGGACAGATTTTCTGCTCTGAAGTTGTTGGACACCATTTTGAATCCTGAAGAGTGCACAGTGCAGAAGTGGAAATTGAGCTGTTTCTGCAGCTGCTCGAGGAGATGTTGAGTTGCACAGCGACTTCAATGAATCCGCAACCAATAACCTCCTGTGGTCGTGTGATGATATGATATGGATCCCGGAGTGAGGACTCGCTTCCAAGTCAAAATCTTTAACGTCATTGATCTCTCAAGATGAACTGCCTTTTGGAATCCGCTGTCTTTGTGCCCATTAATGGTCACATCACTTTTCATTGGTGTAGAAGACAGTGCTCAGTTCACAGTCCGCACACATCACAATCTATTGGTTGTTGGAAAGAAACACGGGCCTCTGTTCCAGCCATGTGCAGGGACTAACACTGACAGAAATCGAGGAGTTACTTGATACATTAACTGCTGCTCAGTATCTGTGAAACAGCACTCAGCTGATGTTCAGATTTGATCTGGTACCACCAGCTGGGACGATGTTTGTAACCCTCCTGAACTTACTTCTTCTGCAGCTACTGAACTGTGAGTTATGGTTTACTGAATACATTCTCTTAACCATTCATGGGCCAATAATTAGTGATATATATGTGGCAACAATAATGTAATGATCAGTCTGCGTGAGATAGAATAGTGACATTATATGGAATAAAAAGTATTTTGTCTTCATTTCTCTATGACTGTTTCTGTAGTATCAGAGCTCCCCAACCTCCACCCTCCCTTCCTCCCTTAAACTTCCAATCGTTGCATGTATTCGTAGCTTCTGTACAGCGAACAGTGTTGAAAATCTGCTCACATAATTCGGGTATGTTTGGAACCTGTGTCTGTCGCTGGTCGAACGGTGTGTGTAGCCAGGAAAACTGCTGAACTCTATCTAACTAATTTATTAGTCAATATTTGGGAGAATGTAAAATAGAAGCTGATTATTCTGAATTTCTAGAAACTTGATGTGCCACTGATTTTAGTTAGTATTCCTTCTCTTTACATTACAATACTTTCTCGGTAATGATGCATTTATACAGCGCCGTTCACATTCTCAGTGAAACAAAGGAGCTGTGTGCCACTTTGATACATTTAGTTGTTGAGACAGGCCTCTAATTTTGAAATCATGACATGCGATTTGTTCCGAGAGAACTGTTGGACTGATTGCTGTGAGAAAGGACCCAATTAGCTGTTCATCTGCGAATAATTGAAGGGTCACTTCATGCAAAATTATAACACTGCTTTCTGTCTAAAAATGTTGCGAGATCTGCTAAGTTATTCCAGAAATTTCTTTTTTGTTTCTGATTTCCAGCATCTACTGTTCTTTGACGTTCTTTTTTCAGCCAGTTTTCTTATTCACTGAATTTGATCGAATGATTGTTACCGTCCAGTTCAATATCAATAGTTCCCCTTTCTGTACCAGACAATGGTAAAAAGTCCAGTCTTTACCGAATGATTTGTATTTTCTAAAAAATGAAAACTTTATTCATAAAATAGCTCTACATGCTTGCATAGTCCCTGGAACGGGTCACTTCTGTACAGTAGTCAAAAAGTGCGGTGCTGGAAAAGCACAGCAGGTCAGGCAGCATTCGAGGAGCAAGACAGTCGACGGTTCGACCATAAACTCTTCATCAGGAAAAAGACCTTATTTTCCAAACGCCGACTGTCCTGCTCCTCTGATGCTGCTTGTTTCGCAGTGCTTTTCCAGCACCACCCTTTTAAACTCTGATCTCCAACATCTGCAGTCCTGACTTGCTCCGGCTTGTATACAGTCCTGTATGACAGAAAAAGCAAACATTGGAGTTTGACTCTATTCGACACCCACACGAAAAGCATCTCTTACTTGGACTTGACTGTATTTATATATATTTGAACCATCGCAATGGTCCGTAAACTGAATGGACCCGAAATTTACATTCATCAGGAACACCTAAGACAGTTGCCTATTGCCATTGTGCATTTGCAGCAGCTGCCAGCAGATTTAATGCATCCCTCATCACATAGAACTGGACCTCGGAAAGTGTCAATCTGAAACACACGGTCGGGGTCAACTGCTTGATCTGGACG
This sequence comes from Hemiscyllium ocellatum, assembly GCF_020745735.1. Lineage (NCBI taxonomy): Eukaryota > Metazoa > Chordata > Chondrichthyes > Orectolobiformes > Hemiscylliidae > Hemiscyllium > Hemiscyllium ocellatum. Next base: position 755,683 of record NW_026867487.1, read on the forward strand.
ACTACCATGTATCGGAGAAACCAAAGATCATTTTTGAGCGAGTTGGTGGTGCTCCAGGTTCAGTCAATGTTTGTCTCGCTCTGTGTGACAGGGAACCGACCGTATAGCACTGAGTACTGAGTCCCGAGCTGCTTGAGATAAACCATGACAGAAACCACTGCTTCTTTCTCCGTGTTTGACCAATTCGCTTTCTCTCTCAGGGGTAAGACTGCTGCATATTAAGGCAAGGTTGAGCATAACATTATTTTGCTGGCAGTGAGATTTGCGAAGATTTTAATTTATTTTAAACACGTTGCCACATCTTCTGGTGAGAGCTGTGCCAAATTTAGTTTTAGAGAAGATCTGAACAGAAGTATCGAGGCTCTTTACGTGTCTTGTCTATCTTTGACTTTTATTGTTCCCAGTTTTATCACTTCAGGCAAGCAAAGAAAGAAGCAACTTTCAGTCTTCTGAAGAAAATCTGAACAGCTGGAATAGTTGTCTGTTACATTTGTGTGCACTGGATTCTGTGATAACAGTGAACTCTGTGTCAGTAAAACAACCATCAATTCTGTCTACTGTTGATTGAACTCATGCACACATGTACAATTCTCTCAGAATATTCCAATACTCTGTATAACCATGGTGTGATAGTATTCACAGACCTATGTTACTTGAAGTCATGTGCCCTGTATTCGAGATTGATATAGAAATGACATGTCTTCGTACATGTTGTTCACGCCATTATTTTCATCTTGCCAAGAACTGAAATATCCAGAATGAACCCTTTGCCTAATTTGTTCTTGAGTGATGAATGTGTTCGGGGACGATTAAACTTAGGAAATTAAACTTATGACTCTTTTTCTATGTTTTTACGAAAATGTGGCTCGGCCAACCTTGCGGTGTTGATCTAAGTTCATGATCCACTTGATCCATTGAGGATAGGGTCCTCTAAATACATGAAGACGAGGATTACAGAATCTTCATCAAGCATTAGTCAGGAAACAACGGTGTCATTCAATCAGGATGGGGACCTATAGGTCCGGTACTTTAATTTTCTGTGTGGCTTTTTAGATGGTGAGCCAGCAGTTTTGTTAGATTGCGTGAAGGAGCTTAGCTGAGTTGTTGCAGTTAACTTTGATGGTGGCAGTTCAAAACGGAAGGTTGGTGATGAATGCTTTAAGTTGTTGAGATAATCTAAAGGTTATACATATAACTTGCGATGGGTGCCGCCAGTCTTTCAAAGTATGGTGTCGTTTATTGCAGCAATGTTAGTAGCAAACATTCTTTCACACTCCTAGCTTTTATATTGAACAATGAATGAAGCTCATGAAGTATGACCGTTTCAAGTTACATAAACCAGTTCAGAATTCACCTCGTACCAAAGTAATGAATATCTGACTTCTTAATCCACTGGTGTTATTTTTACAATTCTTTATTTGTCAAGAACAAATAATTGGGAGAAATACTTTCAGGCAACATTTTTCAATTAAAAGTTTTCTCTCTTATTGAGACTTGAATTCTTTATTCTCAACTTAATTCCACCACTCGGGTATAAGGCAAAATCTAATCGATTATTTTATGCCATCAACGAGCGAAACCTTATCAAATGGGAGTTGAACAGATTGTTTAGTTTCTAAGTTTAGTGATTAATATATGTTCGGTGTCAATTCTCATTCAAAGATCACAACAGTTCCTCATTTTTCTTGGCGTCAATACTTTTATTTCTATGGATATCCCACCTCGTTTTACATTTAATTCAATTACGATATTTCAGTCAACTTGAGATTATTTTTTGAAATCTAAATGAATGCTAAAACCAAGTTCAAAAACGATGTTCATGTCCCTCATATGTAGTTGGAACAGACTGGAAATCAACTTGCTATCTCGCTAGATATCGCGTTTCAGCTTGAAGTAGTTAGCAATGTGTATTGGTGAATTAGTGTCCTAGCACTGGGGAAGGAGCGGAGAGTGTTCACAGCATTGATTCCGGAGATGAGCGGGTTCGCTTATGAGGAGCGAATGAGAAGACCAGAATTGCACTTAATGGAATTTAGAAGAATTCGGAGGGAGTCTTATAGAAAAAACATAAAATTGTGAAGGGAATAGATATGACTGAAATATGGATGTTGTTCCCACTGAGGGGTAGGGGGTGGGGGTGTCGGAATGGGAAGTACCACAACCATAATATTGCGATTCTGTGGAATTCCCTGCCCCGTGAAACAGTTGAGGCTGAATTATATGATGTAGTTGTTCAAAGATAGATGAAGTTTTGTATAGTACAGGAATTAAGGGTTGTGTTGAATCGGCGGGAAAGTGTAATGGAATCCAGGAAACGATCAGCCAGGATTGAGGTGGCAAATTCTTTACTCCTGCTTCGCTTTCTTATGTTGTTGCGCTCTTATATCCGAGTGAAATGTGCAGGACACTGTCATTGCATTGACTCTCACCTTATTCCACGTCGCAAATTATGTCTTCCACACTGTTGCAAGAGAGATATAGCGTAGACATTAAATTTTGCAAAAGTATTTCAAAGGGCCACAGCAGTTCCAAATTAACCAAGATTATTCCATAATTACACACTGTCTCAAAACGCAACCAGTGGTGCTTCTGCAGCCTGAGTTTGCATCACTTCTCCCATCAGTTCGATTTTCATTATGATGCCACTGGTCTGACGTGGATTTGTTGTTTTCCAAAACTGTCCAGTTAGTGAGGATCATCAAATGTCTGATATATCGCATTAAATCTAATAGCCTGTCTTGTAGAACCTTATGCAGTGCTTCAAAAGATTTTCAGAGTTGTATATATCTCCTTCGTTCTGTTAAACCAACAGAGCTCTTGCATGTTCGAGTATCTTGACATGTACATAACAGTGTACAAAGTAATAGGTTCGATTTCTCACGAATATCTCAATTATAGAAACGTAAATGGGACAGAACAGGTGATATGATGAGTGGTTCAAGTAAGTTTGATAAAGTGCAGGCTCAGAAATGGCAAAGCCTGAAGCTAACTTTTTGGATGAATGAGGGCAATATCCCAGTAAATGCATCAGAATGCAATGTACTGTATTCGATTCTTGATGTTCGTTTTCTACCACTAAGTACAATTTTAAAAATACAAGCAATAAAGATTTAGCATTGAATTGTAGTGATATTGCACACTCATCGTAAGGAGTTAAAATGATCAGTTACATCGGTGAATTCCAGGGATAAGAGCAGGGATTCAATGAATCAGAGTGAGTGACCATCTGTTAGCACATTGACAGATGGCCGGTGTTGTCTGATTGCCTGAAAGGAGAAATGAAATTATCCCGAGAACCAAAGCAAACAATTCGAGCTGTTTAGAATTTTCAAAAGATGCAAGGTAAAGAATTCGCAGGAAACTAAACATTAACCAAAGTTATCTTACTTTGGGAGAAATTTTAACTTAATTATAATTGAACATTCATTTGATTTCCTTTTTCAGCTTGGGAGAGGAACAAAATACATAATTAATGAACATTATTAACTGGGCAAGTTCAGTAAACTCCTAAAAATTTTATACAAAAAAGTACAATACATGTTCCTCACCATCCTGTCCCCAGTGCAGAGTACGGTGGGTAAAAGATATTGACAACGACAATTTTTGGGTAATAAGGAAAGGTAATGGAACCAATTCAGCAGTTAGCACAAAGAGGTTCCCAACGGCACTTGGACCACATGATCTCCTTCTTTTGTTCTGACAAGTGCTTTGTAGCCAGATACATATTCAAGCGGTTTTTTTCGATCCATCATAAATCCTTCTGTTCTGGAATTGGGGAAAAGGAGAATCCCTGCTGGATATTGTCGATGACTGAATCTCGTGATGTTGCCGCCATGTAAATAGGGGAAGATGATAAAGCCGAATTTTAAAGATTACAAATGCAGCACTTAAAAAAAAGCACAAATTTTCGGCACTTAGTTGCTGACTAAGCATTGTTAGTCAATGTTTATTTCAGCATTGCTAATCGAATACATTTCTAAACGCCTGAAATCTTTGGATGGGGGCACCTTGCTCTGGTCACTGGAGAGCATTACTGCTGTCTACGGGGCTCATCACAATGTTGACAAAGTCGGCAGTGCAGTCACAAACAGAAAAGTCAGTGGGTTGTCTCTGTGCCTCTCTTTGTGGAAACAATTCAGATAAATTTAGAAGAAAAATGACAATATTTGATTCCTGCTGTAAATATATTCCCTGTGTTGTCGGTATTGCATGAAAGGAGGATGTCAAATTTCCAACTATCATACACTCATAGAGCCATATCACGGAGACAGGCCCTTCGGATAAATATGTTCCATGCAGACCAAAATGTCCGCCCACACTAACTCCATTTCCCTACACGCTGCCCATGTCCTTCTCAACTTTTTTTATCCAAGCATTTATCCAAATGACATTAAAATGTTCTTTACATACCTGCCACAACCATTTCCACTAGCAACACATTCCATGCGCGAATCATACTCGTTTAAACGACTTTATTTCGCAAAGTAATGACAATTATTGCCCGCAGCTGTTGCATCTGTTTTGTTTATTCTTCAACATTGCCATGATTGTTAATACTTTAATTCCCATCTCTCTATTTCAGACAGACTTGTCGATACCCAGGCCAACAGTGCAGGTACTTGCATGTTATTTTTCCAGGGATTGGAATTCCTATATTCTGATGTTTCTGCTCAAATGCGAAGTGCTGATGATAAACAGCATGTATTAATGCTCACTCGTTAACCAGCTGTCTGTTCATAACAAAACGGGTGGTGGTTGCACTACGTCTGAAGGTCTCTCTTTTCAGGAATCGTGGGGGGACTAAGGTGTAAGAGAAGCGTTTCGAATGCATACTGCCATTACCAGACAGAGAGAGAATACATGGAGATACTACGAACATTCATCTGCACACACAATGCTGCTGTCGGCAATGTATATAAACAATTTCACTCACAAATGCTCAGTGACATCATGCTCACATGTCCATACATCCCACAATATTTCGGCCTGTGACAGACGGAAGTACTTTTCAGTTTCAGATATTCTAAGTGCGGATCAGTTGTGTTTATTCGCCAGTCAGCGCACCCACATCCCATCAATGGGTAATACAAACCTTCTCATGGAAACCTTTGCCTGATCCTCTCTGTGAGTGAGCATTTTTTTAAAAAAATGATCTTTGCCTTTCACCATCTACAATACATATCCTAAGTTATATTGCAATCGTGTGTATTTTTACCCTGACCTGACTCCCATTGCATTGTGCGCATGCAATGCTGGCTGCAATATAGAGCTTCCACAATTGCAGATTGTTCACTTTGATGACCGTTTCGATATTTTACAGAGACGGTGAGGCTGAGACTTGCGAATGGGGGCAGTCCTTGCGCTGGCCGAGTGGAGATTCACTACAAGGGGAAGTGGGGAACTGTGTACGCTAGACAATGGGACCTGCCAGATGCTGCTGTTGTGTGTCGGGAGGTGGACTGTGGGACCGCGGTCTCTGCCCCGGGCAGGGCTCACTTTGGACAAGGATCCGGACCCATTGTGACGTGGAATGTTAAGTGCAGGGGGACCGAGCGCGCTCTGAAGGAGTGTCAATCAATGAGTTGGGATCACTACCCCTTGTCGCACGACAATGATGCTGGTGTCGTCTGTTCAGGTAATAACCTACTGACGTTCCTTGTGCTTTTTATCAAATTTCGGGGCTGTGTGCAAACAGAAAAGGATATGATAACTGTCCAATACTTATTAACATCAAAATGACAGAATCACTGATTTATTCGTTATCGTTATTTAAACTGTTGAATACTTGAAGGTAATGGGAGAGGTAAGTACCTGTTACCGTTTCCACTCCGGTGAAGGGACAGGACATGTGTCCATTGTGATGTCACTTAAAGCCACATTGACAGACCTGCATCGCTGGCACTATCAGACTTACAAATCAATGTTTAATGAGTTTCAACATTGTGTTGGATGGCACAATCACTTTGTATCGTTTATTTGCTGGCTGGAAGTCACGTTAACTCAAACAGCTGAGGGTCAGGATTCTGGGGAATGAACATGAATGGGATCGACAGGGCTACAAAGCCACACAGATTGATGGAACAACGCATATCCGAATGTGCCAGATCTGCTATTAATCAAATGAATGTTCATCATTCAATAATCTGAGTTCGTATTGTTTGAACGTTTTTCTGATTCAATGCTTTTCTTTTCAGACCACGTCACTCCGAGGTTGGTCCAAGGAAGTTCCAAATGTTTCGGCAGACTGGAGGTCCAGTTTGGTGACACCTGGAAAACAGTGTGTGGTCTTGACTGGGATTTGAAAAACGCCAATGTGGTCTGTGCGCAGCTTCATTGTGGAGCGGCCGTGTCTCTTTCGAGCTCTGCTCATTCTGGAGGCAGTACTGAACTCATGGGTACTACGGTCTTTAAATGTACGGGCAATGAGACTCAGCTGTGGAAGTGCCCTCGGTCTTCAGACACTTACGAGGACTGCAGTTTTCGCAACAATGTCACCCTGATATGTTCTGGTGAGTATCGATCCAATGTCAAAAGAAAGACACACTTTGATTTAATGTTTGTTAAAATGGTGGGGCTGGAATTGGGGGAATTGATGTAAAAGTGACAAATCTAAACTAATCCTCCTGGCTTCCCGTTCTGCCATGCACGAATTATAATGTGGTAAAATAGACACACAAGTATTGGGAATGAAAATGGTTCAGAAGTTATATAATTGTATTGAGAAAAGAGATTTTTTGGAGTTTGTAAACAGTCTGCACACAACATAATTTATTGTTTTGATTGTCTAAAAGTCGATCATTTCTGATAATATTAAGCATGGGTCAATGTAGATATATTAAAGTGAAAATCATTCAAATACCTTTTTGACAAGCCAATAGATTGTCTTTAGCTCTATCTGCCCTGAAAAAGATTTGTACACGATGCTTTGTTTTTTATCAACCGAAAGACAACTGAGCAACAATCACCATAACGACTCTGCTTCTGCACTATTTAAATGATTGACCATCAGTTTAAATCACTCTGTAAAGAGTGTGAGGCCACATGATAATTGGAGCTGTGGCGACTTAACATTCACTGAATCACACTGAATGGCAATCTCCATCGTGAGCAAACGTGACCAAATACAGCACAGGTGCGACATAACCATAGACTGCTACAATTACACCGATACATTCTCAATTCTTACTCGATCCAGGATCCTCCATACTACATCATAATCACTGTTTTAGGAAGGTCTTTTCGCTGTGACTGTTCCAAGCAGGTTCACGAAGCAAACGCACATTTGAAGGATTGTATCTGTGATGCTCATCTACTGAACTGTGATTGATAAGGTACTGTTTATTTTCTCGATTGTATCTTGCACCAGTGCCTGGTATAACAGTAATTAGGAAACATCTGTATATTGATTCGCTCCAAAACAGGAAACCATGGACCTCGGTTGGTTGGTGGGGAGAACAGATGCTCTGGGAGAGTGGAGGTCCTGCATGGAGAGCAGTGGGGAACGCTGTGTGGTGATTACTTTGACTCAGGAACCGCCAGAGTAGTCTGTGAGCACCTTCAATGTGGGACAGTCAAGTCGATCCCCAGTGATGATCGATTTGGGAGGGGAGCCGGAACACTGTGGATGGAAAAGTACAATTGCCATGGAAACGCAAGACGATTGTGGGACTGTCCAATTTCACCGGGGGAGAGGTTCAACTGTTCCCAGGGAAATGTCGCCAATGTCATCTGCTCGGGTGTGTCTGGTAAGTCTGGCAGATATCCTCCCTGAAGTAAAATGATTATCCAGTTGGATTTTTTGGACAATTGATGTTGGGTTCCATGTCACCGTTATTAATAACACATTTCATGCCGAGATTATTCACTTATTTTGAACACCAAAAGCTACCATTCAAAACGAAAAAAAAAACAGTTTTTCTAAACCTCACATTGCATCGTTTTAGTAATCAAAGTGCCATGCTTTATTTGGCACAATGATGTTCTGAGGTATCACAGTGGTTCTTTTTCGACCTTAATGTGTTTAAATCCACACTTTTTCCAAAATTCTTAAGCTTTCACAAATACCATCTGCGACAACAATCAATTATCTTCATCCTTGCGTGTATCTAGACCATCCTTCAAACTTTAAATCTCTCTCTCTCTCTTCAAAGATGTTTCCAGACTCACTGGATTCCTTGAGAACATTCTATGACTGCTTCTGAGGTGGTGAGGGAATCCGAGCGACAAATGCTCTGACACATTGCAGCATTTTGGGGGAAGTTTGCAACATCAGAACAGACATAACAAAAACAAAGAAGTTGAGAGCATTACGTGAAATTCTCACTAATGTTTCCTGTGGCAAAAATATAGCCATTCTGCAGAGATTTATTGGGAATAATCAGGGGGCATTTCAATTCCCTGCTTCTGAATTTCATTGCATGACTTCCCAACAATCACACTGGAACTTTCACTGGCCATTTCATTTCCCCATCACTTCAGACTTACAGGACCTGCTTCTCCAGACCTTTCGCAGTTGTTTGGGAAGGAAAGGTGATGACAATAACTGCAACTTTCTGCAAAACTGTTGGAGACGCCATCAGCAATGATTTTTTCAACATCATAAATTTTCCTTTGATTGTTATTTCTCGAATGTCCCTTATGCAGTTTCATGACTGCTCTAAATTAATCTCATGTTTCAGATGAAAGTTGGTCACCAAGACTGGTGAATGGGAGAAACCGCTGTGATGGTCAAGTTGAGGTTTACTACAAGGGAAGCTGGGGCAGAGTGCAGGACACCCTGTGGGATCTGAATGCTGCTCATGTTGTGTGCAGGCAGCTGGGATGCGGTTATGCCTTAGAAACGCAGAACTCTTCTAACTACGGGGTGAGTGATGAACGTCCGTGGGTGCATAGTATCCAGTGTCATGGACAGGAATCACAGCTCCGGGACTGCAATATCGCCAACCCTTTGAACTCGTCTGTCACTGACAGCGGTGGCGTTGGCATCCTCTGTTCAGGTGAGAAGATGCTTCACAGACAATGGATTGATTAAATATTAATGCTGTTTCGGGTTTGATTCAATCTCACAAGAAAACATACAGCTCGCTTTACCTGATTCAGTATACTATGCTGGCTTGGCCGATGAAGGGAGTGCGTATTGAAATTATAATCATCTATGTTATTGCCCAACAGAGCATATCCTGTTAAGGCTGTCAGATGGAGGAACCCGTTGTGCTGGTCGATTGGAAATTTACTACAAAGGGACATGGGGATCAGTTTGTGATGACTCCTGGGATGTGAGAGACGCTGAAGTGGTTTGTAAACAACTGGATTGTGGAGGTGCACTGGAAAGGGCCCTTCCTTCCTCCTGCGGGCCGGGCACAGGGCCAGTTTGGTTGAAAGACGTGAACTGTTCTGGAAACGAATCATTTCTCTGGGAATGTCCTTCAGCACCATTCGGTCAGCAAGACGACTGTTCTCATAAAGAGGACGTAAGAATAATGTGCTCAGGTGAGGACACTCTCAATGTTGTTCGTGACATACAACGTCATCAACAAAGCTTCATGTGAAAGATTGTCTAGTGAATTAGGGAGTATTTACAGCAGAGGCGGCAATTGAATGCCTATGCTGCACCGATTTCAGTGTTTACTGTGGAGAAGGACATGGAAGATATAGAATGTGGAGAAATGGATGGTGACGTTTTGAAAAACGTTCATTTTACAGTGGAGTAGAAACTGAATGTTTTGAACCATATAAAAATGGAGAAATCACCAAGACCTGATCAGGTGTACCCGAGAACTCTGTGAGAAGCTAGGGATGTGACTGCTGGACCCCCTGCTGAGATATTTTATATCATTGACAGTCACAGGTGAGGGGCTGGAAGACTGGAGGTTGGTTAACGAGGTGCCACTATTTATGAAAGGTGGTAAGGAAAAGCCAGGGAACTAGAGACCAGTGAGCCTGATGTTGGTAGTCGGCAAGATGATGAAGGGAATCCAGAGGAACGGGATTTACACGTATTTGGGAAGGCAAGAATTCATTAGGGATAGTCAGCATGGCTTTGTGCATGGTGATTGATATCCCACGAAATTGATTGAGTTTGTTGAAGAAGTAACAACGAGGATTGATGAGGGCAAAGCGATAGACGTGATATTTATCGATTACGGTAAGGTGTTCGATAAGGTTTCCCATGGGTGGTTGGTTAGCTAGGTTAAATCTCATAAAATACAAGGAGAACTAGCCATTTGGATGCAGAACTGACTCGAAGGTAGAAGACAGAAGGTTGTGGTGGAATGTTGCTTTTCAAATTGGAGGCCTGTGACCAGCGACGTGCCATAAGGGTCGGTGTTGTGTCCACTACCTTGTGTCATTTACAAAAATGGTTTGGATATGTACATAAGAGGTATAAAGTTAGCAAGTTTGCAGATGACTCCAAAATTGAGTTGTAGTGGACTGCAGAGCAGGTTACCTCAGATTAAAATGGGATCTTGATCAAATTGCCAATGGGCTGTAGATTGGCAGCTGGATTTTAATTCAGATAAATGTGAGGTTCTATGTTTTGGAAAAACAAATCAGACATGAATTACACAGTTTGTGGTAAGATCCTGGCGAGTGTTGCGAAACAAAGAAACCTTAGGGTGTAGGTTCACAGTTCCTTGAAAGAAAAGTCATACGTAGATTGGATAGAGAGGAAGACGTTTGGTATGAGTTCCTTCATCTGGTCACTGCATTGACTATAACAGTTTGGAGGCCACATTGTGACTGCACATGACATTGGTTCGGCCACGTTTGGAATATTGCATTTAATTTTGATCTCCTACCTGCGGTAGGATGTGTAAAATTAGAAAGAGTTCAGAAAAGATTAACAAGGATGTTGCCAAAGTTGAAAGAATGAGCTATTGAGCGGGGAATAATAGCTTCCGACTGCTTTCTCTGAAGCGTTGGAGGATGAAGAGTGACCTTATAAAGGATTTTTAAAACCATGAGGGGCATGGATGGGATTTTCCCTGGGGTTCGGGAGTCCAGTTTAGGGTGAGGGGGAAAGATATATAAGGAACCCAGAGGACAACGATTTCTCAGAATGAAATGTGCTGCCAAAGGAAGTGTTGAAGGCTGGTGCAATTGCAGCATTTTTTTAAAAAATTGAACGTCAGGATGGGTATATGAATAGGAAAGTTTTCGAGGGATATGGCGGAGTTTTGGCAAATGGGATTAGATTAGGTGAGAATAACAGGTTTCCCTAGACGAGTTGGACCGAAGGTCTGTTTCTATTGCTGCATATCTCTGTGACTCTCTGACTCTATCAGTAATATACAGTATTTCCATGCCTATAGTTCTCCATTTAATACATCATCATAAGGTTCAAATGTGTTATTGATGGGCCATGGTCACAAATTTGGGTGGAGTGAATATTTTCCAGAATGTGTGAAAGTATTTATAGGTAAAAGATTATTACTTATGGTCTCAAGTTTTGTACCCAAACGTTGGAAATGTGATTCCCTTCTGTGTCTCTTTTGGTCTCTCCGAGGCTAAAACTCAGAAGGATTCCTGATTGCAACGAGTGTCTGTTCTCTTCCTAATTTCTGTCAGATTTCACCACATTACACTTAACAGAATTAAAGTGGGCGGCACAGCGGCTAGCATTGCTGTCTCATAGCACCAGAGACCCGGATTCAGTTCCCGCCTCAGGCGACTCTCTGTGTGGAGTTTGCACATTCTCACCGTGTCTGCGTGGGTTTCCTCCGGGAGCTCCAGATTCTTTGCACAATCCAAAGATGTGCAGGTCAGGTGAATTGGCCATGCTAAATTGCCCGTAGTGTTAGGTGAAGGAGTAAATGTAGGGGAATGGGTCTGATTGGATTGCGCTTCTGTGGGTCAATGTGGATTTGTTGGGCCGAAGGACCTGTTTCCACACTGTAAGTAATCTGAATCAAAAATGTCATAACCCATTGAACACCCATTCTGCCCATTTATTACGATGTATTTGTCTTTCTCGTGATCTTCCTGAACCGTAACCATACTCCATAATTTGTTGCCAATCAGAATGTTTGCAATTGGCTTGGGTTAGCAAATCAAAATTGTTTCCTACAATATTATACAGTCACGAGACCTGCCCGAGTTTCAGCAGATCACTTTCCCTCTTCTGTAAATCTGACAACCCACTTCGGCCACAGACCTTTGTTTTATTGTCAATTTCTTATCTCCACAATTTTGCACAATCAACCGTTTCAAGATTCTACGAGCGCATTGTTAAACGTCTTTTCAAATTCCACGAAAAATGCATCTTTTGCCTCGCTTCTAGTTTACGTGTCTTGAACTCCATCCAAACGTGTAATACGTTTCCTCGTGTACTATGTTAATTTATGACACCTGAGTAGTATATAAGAGGACAGTCATTGTTACGTACGGATGTCATAAACTATCTGTCAATATGGCTGTCTGTTATTATAAAACAGAACACAAGGAGATGCGGCTGGTGAATGGAAAGCATCGGTGTGAGGGGAGAGTGGAAGTGTTCTACAATGACGCCTGGGGAACGGTGTGTTCCGAAAATCTGGATTTCCACGATGGGGAAGTGATTTGTAAGCAGTTGGAGTGCGGTGCTCTCCACTACGTTGATTATTATACTCAGTTATTCGGAGCAGGAACGGGACCTATTTGGCTCGATGACGTGGAGTGCCTGTCACACGAGCCAACCCTGTGGCAATGTAAGAGAAATCCGTGGGGTCAACACAACTGCGACCACAGGGAAGATGCAGGTGTTGTTTGTTCAGGTAAAACAACAAATCTCAAATTTCGGTTGTCATTTCAAAAACTGATTTCCAATGGAGTCAACATGTTCCCCCTCTTCACAGAGACCAATGCAAGAAAGGAGGAGTCCCTCAATTCAAATTCTTGCCATCAGCAAGCAGGTGCGTCCTCATGATTGTGTCAATTCTCGGAATGGCGTTTCTGCTTTGTCAAACTTTCAGTAATAACCAGTTCTTTATCACAGATTCGCAACCCAGCGTGAGCCTGGTTGGAGGAAGCAGCAACTGTTCTGGGAGAGTGGAAATCTTGTGCGATAAAGGCTGGGGCACGTTGTGTGGTGATTCCTGGGATACAACTGATGCCAATGTTGTCTGCAGACAGCTGGGATGTGGCTTTGCTGTATCGGCCAGAGGAGGGCCCACTGTTTCTCAGGGTAAAGGCGTTACTTGGCAGAATGACGTGAAGTGTAAGGGAAGCGAATCCAACCTATACGACTGCCTCTCCCAGGAACCAATGCAAAGCGAGTGCAATCACAAGGAAATTGCCAGTGTGATCTGTTCTGGTAAGCATGATGCTAACCGTTCTCCAATCGCTCATCATTAATTTTGCAATCTAGTGCTGGCATTTGTCCTCCTAAATAAAATATCAAATTCACGAATATTTGTACATGTCTTCCACACGACCCGATTTATTGATGATATCTCCTTCGCCTCCACCTGCTGGTATTTATGATTGATACTGTCATTTATGTTTGTGTTGTGAAGTTCCTGCCTAATGGCATTAATAGTCATGGCATTTTCGCGATTTTAACTGTTAGGTCAGTATTTTCTGATGTGTGGACTCAATACAGTTATACAAAGCAAATGGTAACTCCGCTAAATCTTTCTGTTATCTTTTCTTGAAGGACAGGCAAGTACATCTATTTCCATACCAGTCGTCATCTGCTTAACGTTGGGATTCCTGTTAATCTGTGATTTAATCGTTGTAATGCTCGTTGTAACGCGGAGAAAATTTCAAATGAAAGGTGAGACTCACATTTCCCGACTGAGCTAACACTGCACCTCTGCTCTTTTTTCACGCTGTCTCGGAGTTGGAGATTGCTGTTGCACTTTTCCATCTCTTCGCTTTGATGGTGATGACTGTGAGGCCGTTTCTGGCTTTTTCTTTCCACTTGAAACGCCTCATTTAATTTGATGCAAAGAAAGAACACTAAACTACTGCAAATAGGACTTAAATGAAAATCAGAAATGTTCCCTCAAACATACATTGGTCCCTCAATATCTGTAGAGAGCAACAGAATTAACCTACAACACAATTTTTGTTCCAAATCATTATCAACGAGCAAGAAACGTAAAGACTGAATATCTATTATATTTAATTAATATGCGCATGGCACTCCAGAAGAAGTTATTAACTATGACAATGCACCTTTAATTTTATTGAAACGTTGGCCTTCTGCCGCAAATTAGTTATTCCTCAGTTAGTTTTTCTTTACAGTTCCTCACTTTCATGGTGCTGATGCCAGAATTCAAGATCAGCGAAAGGATGAAGTGCACTTCTCAGTCATCATTTGACTGGGTGCCCTTGAGACACCTGTTCACATTTGATACTGATTTCAAGAATTTGTCTTCCACTGGGATGGCGATGGCGATCAACACAAGTTTTGTAATGTATTGAAAATGACAAATGCTGGAGTTCATAACGGGTCAGAACATGTCCATGCAGCTCTGCTGAAGAGTCATCTAGCTTGCTGTCTCTCTATGGATGATGCCTGACCAGTGTGGTCTGCAGCATTTGCTGTTCTCACTACAGATTGCAGCATCTGCAGGGATTTGCTTCGATTAATTATATCACACTTTAGTTTCTGCATGTTTTACATTATCTTAAATTCAGGTTACATCAGCCATCAAAGGTGTAAACGTATTTTCTGGCTATAAATGACAATAAGCCTCTCCATATTTCACGTGTCTCACGTTTTTGCATTCAACTAATATTAACAACTAGACAATTGTCTCGTTACAATGTTCAAATTCGAAAAACAGCGTAGCATTCGATGCTTTTTTTTCAGGTCTGTCATCTTGAACATTGATGTGTAACTGCCTCACAGTCATCAAGGCTTTTTTCTTTTGTCGATGAAATATAAAAAAAGGAACATTTTTCCTTATCATTGTGTGAAATAGTTCCAGTTACGACTGTCACCATGATACCTCACGCTGTGAGCTGAGAATTTTTTGAATAGGTATTTGCATCTAGAAGGGGTCAATCGTGATTGGAACAGAATGGACCATATACATCCCAAAAAGCAACATTTCACACTCACCGATCAAGATGAAAAGTTTTTGTATATTGATGAGAAATGACTATTAATCATGGCCTGCTCACTTGCTTGTCCAAATTGGTGCTACCTTCAGTCATCTGACACTCCTGTGCTAAGACTTTGTCGTCCTGAATTTCACGAACTACTAGTGTTTTGTTCTAATATTGCTCCAGAAATAAAGTCCCGCTTGTTGCGTGAGTCCAGCTCCCAATGCTGACCTGCCTATCCCTCCTTCAACAGACCGTTACACGCGTGGCAAAGTCTCCAGTCTTGGTTTGTATCAAGGAATTTATGCAGAAATTGAGGACATTTCCCGTGACAAGAAGCCTTCTGAGAAACATGAAGCCGGTAATGTATGCATTTCCGATCCCGCAGTGACTCATAACTGGATAAGTTTGGCTTCCCTTTAATTTCAAGTCTTCATTGACCCGTGAACAAATTGAACATGACTAGTTTTAAAATCACTATTGTCGTGCGAAAGCAGCTATCATAGGGAATGTGTCTTTGTCTGTGTTTATTGACAGACATATTTGTTGTTTTATAATTGACACTGTCCTTAATCGTGGCAAGAAGAATATTCCAGATATTTATAATTAAATACGGACAGAATGTCAATTTTCATTTAGACCCTGATTCCAAACTGAATCTATCACGTATCTGAACATGTGACTAATCAGTCTTTTCGCCGATTCACTTAATAACAATATAATCATAGTCATGACTGTCAGTTAAACATATCTCATCTTGGAAGGATACTTAACGAATTAATATGGACAGTCACCAAAGTAGCATCAGTGCAACCTGCAGTCGCTTGGCCCAGTTTGTCAGCACAAATTCGAATATCTGATGCTGATTCGCCTGCGTTTGCCAGTGTCTCTGAATACAACTTACATTCAAATAATCATCAATTGCCCACTTGAGCCGGTATAAAAGAGTCATCAATTTTACTTGGTTACTTCACTGATACTGTGAGAAAGGTAGTGCTGATGAGGATCGAGTCAAATCAGATAGTCCATAGAAGTTCGGTTACAACAGGAGACTTCGATCTTCATCTTAGGATCATGGTGATACAAGTAATAAGGAATATTACATGATCAGATTTGAAATGATTGACTGTGCTTCCAAACGAGAATAATACTGGAAAGTAATGAATCGAGGATTCTCAAAGAATGGCATATAACGATAATCCAAAATGCACAAGTGACATTTGATAGTTTCAACAAATGCACATTGTGTTACTGGATTAAGAACACTTAAAAGCGAATCACACGCAAATAGGTTTTGTATTATTTAAAAATTATGTTAGATTACTTACAGTATGGAAACAGGCCCTTAGGCCCAACAAGTCCACACTGACCCGCCGAAGCGCAACCCATCCAGACCCATTCCCCCACATTTACCCATTCACCTAACACTATTGGCAATTTAGCATGGCCAATTCACCTAACCAACACATTTCCTTTTTTTTGGAATTTTTTTTGGTTGTTTGGAGACTGAAAGCAATCTATTCACCATCTCACATATTTTGACGTAATGGTGGATATTGAGAATTAAGTCATTGAACATAATGTTTCCAAAAATGTTTGTCTGATGTGAGGATAAATGTTTGTTTCTAGCATGTCAGTGCAGTTATATTGAAGTTGAGTAAAGTTCCATTGAACCACTGCAATCTGTGCTTTGCATGCTTTTGTATAATAGGTTGCACTGAAAATATTCCAGTTATTATTACAGAGAAGATGAAGGGATTATGCTTTCCAATTCATTGGTCCAGTTAAGACTAGAAGGGACGAATCCAAAAACTAATAGACTAAGCCATTTTGGAGCCAAGTCAGGACAATCGGCCACTCCAGTACGGTTTTTATCGAACATAGCTAACAGGTTCCTCAACCCCTTTCTCCTGAATTCTCCCAGACTCCCCTTTACTCACGCAGAACCCATTTATTGCTTCTTTCTTACAGTCAAAAAAATGGCAACCACAGCTCTTTGAGTTAATGAATTCGAAAGAACCACCACCACGTGGCGAAAGAAAATTTGTCTGATTACAGTTCTAATGAGTCGTGCCTTCACTTTGACTTGAAACCCGACAATAACTCTCCCTTTTCGTTTTTAGTAAACTTTGCTTCCTCTGATTCGCTCAATCGCTTCGAATTCTGCACCAACCATAGCTTGAGTGACAATAATCCGGCATCAGAAAATCTTGAGGTGAACGCCAACAGTATTTCGGGTGTGTATGCGTTCAGTTTCTGTCTGTTCACTTTTGTCCTTCTCTCTCTCTCTCTGCGTCCAAACATAAAGCTGTCAATGTTCACAAGACTGAGAATGACGCTGCACCCATAGCTGTTACATCAGCAATGTTAATTAAAAAGAATGTTGTTGGTTTGGAGTCATAGAGACATGGCCCGTTGAGTCGTGCCTGTAAAAGAAACGACCGAACTATTCCAATCCCACATACGATCACGTGGTTCATTGCCATATATGGCCTGACTTCGCAACAATACCACTGAGTACTTGTGAATTATTACCAGCATCTTTTGCCTCTAACACCCTGATGGTAAGTGAATCGCAGATTCTCACCAACTTCCAGGCGAAAGCAATTTTCCTCAAACCCTCTAATTCTTCCTTCCCTTCCTTGAAATCGATGCCCCTGATCTTTGAACTCACCTTCTGAAGAGAAAAAAAACTTTCCTGTCACATATGTGCTTTGTAATTCCTCATCAACCCCTCAGTGTCCTCAGCTCGATGGAAACAAATAGGAACATGAGGGACAAGAGCAGGCCATTCAACCACCTAAACCTGTTCTGACGTTAAGTGAGATCAAGGTTGGCTGTTGTGTTTTCCACATACAGATACCTGCCTTTGGCACATAGCCCTTATTAATTTTGTTGGACAATGAATATAATATGTCTCATATTTCGGATTGACCTTGGATCTGAATCAGCTGCTTTGAGAGGAAGACAATGCTAATTCCCACCCCCAGCCTTTCTTCTTCGTGATGCCTCCTGACCTACCTCTCTTAAAATCATACATTATGACCGTGAGATCTAGAATCTACAACAATTGCAGATAGTTCATCCTTACCTATTAGTTTTTTTGATAGTTTTAATACCTTCAATATTCTGCTTAGCTTTCTAATTTAGAGACAAAGCAGACCTAATTTGCTGTTGATCTCGGCACATGCCTCGAGCGCTGAGCTCCTCTGAACTATATAACTCCTCGAATTCCACATTCCAGCACTAATGTCATATTCTAGCACGAATGTCATTTTCGTGCTCTTGGTGTTATGTGTTGCAACGAGTGATAATCATACGTTTTCCTCAAGATCGAATTCATGGCAGTTGCAAAGACATTGACATTGTCTCTCAGGATGGTCAACCACAATTGGACAGTGATCCCGATGAATCTTTCGTACTAACAAATGCTGAGAATGGTCTTAGTTCACTCGGTGAGTTGAATTACAGTTACTCACATATTAACCACCGCTCTGTGTGTCCACACTGACTTCATTCATTTCCATCTAGATCGATATTGAATTTACTGTAAATCTACTAGCAATATTGAAAATTATCAAAGTATTATCTCAAAAAAATGTCTCTGAGAAAGTGTTGTGTTCCTGGAGAGGATCCGAATTACAAAACCATGGAGAATTAACTTATTTTAACTTATGAAATACTTTGATATTCAGCAGATACTGCGTCTTGTCAGCTCATTGAATGGCAGACTCTAACCTCACCCACTGATGAGACTGAAAGTCAATAAAAGGGCTGTTTACAATGAATCAGCGAGTTTCTGGATTCAAAATAAGGAAGGTGTGATTTTTAGAGGTCCACGTTTTAAATGCTGAAGCTCTTGCTGCTCACTGGGAAAACAGACACTGTGGATTTTATTTGTGAAATCAAATAAGCTGGTTTTGTTGTGTGTTACGGACCAGGCAAGATACCTTAAAACATTTCAAGAAGTCTGCCCAGATCCTACTTTTGTGAGTTATTTTAAGCAGGTATATAGTGGATATTCTCGGAGAGATGCTGCTGGTCAAACATCTTACTTTTAAACAAAGCAGAATTTAGTTAAAGGTTACCCTTTTTCCCTTTTATTCATGAATTGGACGAGGATGTCGCTGGCTAGGTCTGCATTTATTGCCCGTCCCTAATTGTCCAGAGAGCATTTCAGAATTAACCTCATTGCTTTGGGTCTGGAGTCACATGTAGGCCAGACCAGATAAGTATCGCAGTTTCTTTGCCTGAAGGATAGTAGTGAACCAGATGGACTTTTAGGACAATGGACAAAGGATTCATGGTCATCATGAGATTGCTAACTGTAGTTTCGATTGGATTCAAATTTCACCAAATACCGTGGGGAATTTGAACCCTGGACCCCAAATTACTTGGGTTTCGGGATTAACAGTCCAATGATAATACCACTCGGCCATTGCCACCGCCCAACCAAGCTACTGAATGAAACACAAACAAAAGAGAACAGAGCAAAGAATACCTTAACCTATTCAAACACCCCTTGACACAAAAGGAAAAATCAAAGACAGGGTCTTATGGGAAGGAAAGTTAGAAACAGTGTACCAGCCTGGGTCTGCTTCTTTATATCGAGCAGCTACCATGATGAAATCAAACCCAACCAGAGATAAACTGAATTGGTAGCATTTGCCACTCTGCTTTCATGAACAAGTGTTGCTTTTTATTTTCAAAAGTTCGAAAGGCTGTTTCCTGAGGCAATATCTGTCAGCCAAAATCAAACTGAACATAAAACGTGTCAACTTTGACCTTTCAGAGTCTATGTCTTTTACGACCTCTGTGAAAAAAAAAATCTGAGGACAGCATAACCTTGTTGAAGGAGCAGCTTCATCAAGTAGGATGACTCTGTGGAACTGCACTCATTCCAATTCCAAGAAAGAATGATTCGATTAGATTCTCTTCAGTATGGGAAACAGGGATTCGGTCCAACAAGCCCACGTCTACCCTCCGAAGAGTAACCCATTCCCCTACCCTGTATTTACCCACAACTAATGCACCTAACACAATGAGAAATTTAGCATGAACAATTCATCTAACCCGCTGACTGCGCAGTTCGAATCACACATAAATGTCCTCTTTGAAATACGACCCATCATTGATCTGACATTTCAAATGCAGATCTAATATTTTCTCCAATCCCTGATGTGAGAGCGTTAGCAGGGGATTGGCAGGTTATTATGATGTACATAGGGTCACAGGTGATATTACCTCAAGTAGACTGAAACTGCTTTCTTTATCTTTTCAGGTAAACGTTAGAGTCTATTTCGGCATGGACTGTCCTGAAGCATATAACATTGAGAGAAGCCATCCAGTAACATTTCCGATATCTTTTTATTTCTCAACATAAGGTTCACTTGATTGTACTTCATCAGCAGTTACTTTGTATTGAACTAACTATAATTGTATTCTCTTCTTTATTTTTGTCTCCTCTACTTTGTGATTTATCATGACTTAAAATGGGAAGTGAAAAGAGTGCATCGATTATTGTAATGCCTGTACTAATCATCTAATTCATTTCTATATGGATTATTTGCGTATATATTTGGGCGACGTTCCTGTCGTTTATCAAAGAAGCATATTGAGGAATTCTATGTGTAATTGCTTCGCTTTATCATAGCCCATGATGGAGGGTTTAAACATGTCGAATCAAATAATTGTACTAACTCTTCTTGAACGAAATGCTTCCTTCGTCTCGATATTTTCGATGAACTGAGGAATATTTTCTAAGTGATCATGTACAATGTGAGTTGCTGTTTCTCAATAAAAATGCAGTGAATTGATTCTTGTGTTGAGATTCTGTGTTTCTTTGCAGACGTCAGTGTCACCGTGAGCATGTGTGAGTGTCAATAGTGAGTGTGAACGTTCCTTGTGTTTGCATGAATGTGCATGAGTCTTGGTGGATGAGAATGTGAGTTTAGTTTTCAATGTTTCTCCGAATGTGTGCAAGTGTCAGTGAATGGGTGGGAGTGGGTGTATTTATCTGTGATAACGTAACTGTATCTGTGACTGCAAATGCGAACGTAATGGTGTTAATGTGACTATTTGAAATGTTTATTGCAGGAAGGAAGCATTCAGAAGATAGTGGAGACTTTAGAAATATTAACACTAAGAGGGATCTTGATGTAGAGAATCATAATTGCCTGAAAGTGGCAACGCAGGTAGATATGGTTAAGATGGCTTCTGGCATTCTTGTCATTGTAAGTCGGTCCAAGAGCAATATTTTGTCAGATTGCTTTTAGTAGAACTTTAATTGGGGCATATTTGGATTCCTGTGTCCATTTCTGTTCGCCACACTGCTGAGCGCATGTGGAAGCTCTGGAGCTGCTAAAATCATGACTTATCCAGAGGGCCTGATTTGGAGGGTGTTGGCTACAAGGAGAGATTGAACAAACTTGTTTTATTGTCACTTGAAGGTCAGAGGTTGAGGGGCGACCTGACAAATGTTTGCACATTGATGGGAAGGACGGATAGAATGGATAGTTGAAGTCCTTTTTACCCAGGTCAGCAATTTCAGTGATGAGAGGTCTTGGGTTTAAGAGACATCTCTACAGATATGCTGTGTATGAGTAAGCAGCGAGTAAAGGGAAATGGTCATCTCGAAACAAAAGGTTTGTAGTTTAACAAATCGCAATGTATCATTGCAATCTTCGCTGTCCAATGGACCTGTTCCTGTGGAAGATTCATAACTGACGATGGAGCAGGGTGCATCCATGGGATCCTACACAGGCTTTGGTATCAAATCTGCAAGGGGTTGCAAACTGGGACAGAGGCGGTGCTAAGTATTTGGAAGGAGAGAAATCTGATGGAGTGGATGCTAACATTGGGAAGTGGGAACAGTTTGAAAGTATTCTTCTTTGCTAACTTCACCAGATTTGCCCGACATGCTTCGGTGTGCAGTCCGGCGCTCTGACAGTCCAAAACAAGCGAAAATGCTGAGATTCTGCCGTTCAGGAAATTTAACCGCCAGCGCAGGGCGCTCGTTGTGATGCAAAATTGGGAGGGTCTTGCAAATTTGGTGTTGGGGGTGTGGGTGAGGACCAAGTATTTTGGAGGACACAAGTTTGCGGTGAATGGGAAAATTAGGAAGGTACAAAGTTTACAGTTGCAAATTTGAGAGGAAGGTGGCGGTTCAATGGTCTGGAGGAGCGCAAATGCAGAGACGAGGAAATGGCAGAAGTATGTGCATTGAGGTGACAATATTTGAGGGGCAAACTTTTGAACAAAATATTTTGTGGGCAGTAATTACGGTTGAAAGTGAGCCAGAGGGAACAAAAATACATGAAAGAGATTGGGTGAATGAAAGAAAAAGAGAAACAGATGGTATGCCTATGTCTCTATCTGTGTGCAATGAGGCCTGTTTTACTTTTGGAGATGAATCCACTGAAATGGTGTGAACATCCTCTCGCCTTTTGCTCTATCTGTCCCACTTGTGCTTAGAGTGATACAATGCTGCTAATCATGTTGATGTATATTTCCGTACGTGTGTCCCTGTGTTTTTGTGTCTGATGTTTTTTATTGCTTGCTACAATAGGACACACTTTGTACTGAAGGGATGCTTGAATTAATTAATTAACAAATGATGAATTAAAGGCTCAGCGTCCCCTTCTTTTGTTTAATGTAATAGAATGTCAACCTCTGATGGGCTCCCCATGGCACTACACAAGTGGATGTTATTTTTCTCAGAGAAAGTATCAAAGTCTGTGAATCTGTCCGGTTACACAATCATTTCGCTCTTCACACAATGTCTTTGGAGATCCAGGGCAATTTTTTTGGTTTGTGCCAAGCTGCCCCTGAGATATGAGTGAAAGGATAGGAATAACTCCAGTGGCTGGACTGCTTCAGCAAAATTTGAATTCTTTCCTCACTCATCAATTGAAGTGCAGACTACAAAATGTTACAAACTGGAGAGCCTCATTCCTGAAAAATGACATATGCCTGAAACATAGACACGCCTGCTGCCGAAAGGCTGTGCTTTTCCAGCATCACACTCTTAGATTCTTCTGCATCTGCAGTCCTCACTTTCTACAAATTGCACAATGTACGTCAAGGTTCATCATATCTCCTTACAAAACGGTTCTCTTGAAGTGCCTGGATACAGTTGAAATGAAAATACTCTATTAAATGTGCAAAAACTCAGGAATGTAGCTCAAAGACAAATCATTTCCACATTGCAGAGAGAACAAACACTTTTCTGGACATGAGCATTTCACACTGAGGGAACACGAAGTGGAATTCCAAATTATTCCACGCCACAGTGGTGTTTGTGTGTTCCTGTGTCTGAGTCTATCTCACTGTGGTGTGTGTCTGTGGTTGTGTAGTGTACAGTTGCCCCCATACCGGCAGGAGATATGTGCCAGGGCCTACCACCAAAGCCCAAAACCGCAGATAGGAACGAACCCATTCATTTAAATGGGAAATGTCCCTTCCCAGCAGTCTCCTGGTACCTTGTTCCCGATAATATGTTCGGGGAGTGGTAATCCAAGGGTAACTCAAACCACAGTACTTGATTCTGTGGATACCGGGGTCGCCCTCTACGAGTCTGCGTTGTATCAGTGTGTGTGTTGATGTGTCCATGTGGTGACTGTCTGCCTTTAATGCTGCTGTGAGTTATTCACTCTCTCTTTACCTAGATCTCTTTCGTTCCTTCCCTTTCACACCCCTCTCTCCATCGTCTCTCCCCCTCTCTCTCTTCTCTCTATGTCTCTCACGGTCTCAGGCTTTCGCTGTCTCCCCTCACTCTCCCCTTTCTCTCCCCTTTCTCTCCCTCTCTCTCTCTCTATACCTCTCTACCTTTTCCATTGTCATCCCTTCTCTCTCTCTTCCTCTCTGTCTATCTCTCCTTTTCTCTCTCTGTCTCTCGTTCTCTCGCCCTCACTCGAAAACTGTCCATTCTTCCCCCTCCGTATATCATTCTCTCTCCTTCCCTCACACTCACTCTCTCCCTGTGTCTCTCTTCTCACACCCTCTCTCCTTTTCTTCTGTTCTCTGTCTCTGTTTGTCTGTCACTATCTGCCCTGTTCCATCTCACTCCCTCTCTCCCTATCTCCTTTCCTCTCTCCCTCTCTTTTTAGCTGTTCTTCTATCCCTCTCCCTTTCTCACTCTCTTGTCCTCCCTCCCTCCATGTCTCTCTTTCTTTCACTTTCAACCATTATCTATGTCTCCACGTTTTTTCTGATTCTTTCTTTCTCGCCCTCCCATCTTCTCCCACACTCTCCATCCCTCCCACTGTATCCCTGTCAGTAGTTCCCTCTCTCTTTCTCAGTCTCTCTCTCTCTGCCTTTCTCCGCCCCATTCTTTCCCTTTCTCCCTCCTTATCCCGACCTGCAAACGCTAGACATGACGAGAGGCCCAGTGAAATCCAACTGCCCATCTCAGGAACCACGTGGCACTGAGGGCAAAACAGTCCTTGTCAACTGGGAGCAGCGATTCTCCAAATCAGGAGCTGAATGTGGCAGTCCCTATGTCCGTCTCAGAACTCGCCTTTCCTGGCATCAGGGCATACCCTCGGAGAGGAAGAGACAGCGACCTCAGTGCAGAGAGAGCCCAACAGTTGGCTGAATTCTGTCTTTTCAGGTTCCGCCGCACTTGGCTTCAATGCACTTTTTGGAGCCGCAGTGGTCAATTGGCTTCGAGAAAGGCCTTTCAGCCAATTTAGTCTGCAACAGTCAAAAGCATTTACCTACCAATTCTCATCCAATTTCCCAGTCCTTAGCCCATTGGTATAGCCTGCTTTGACTTCACAATCACTTATTTGTTGTGATGAGACTTCCTGCCTCTTACAAGCAATAAGTTCTAGATTTCAACCACTCCCGTTTCCCTTACATCCCCTCTTCTAAATCTCCTTCTCCTTACCCCCAATCTTTGCCCCGTTCATTAAAGCCTCCTTTGAGTTGGAAACTTTCTTCCTGTTTAGCCAATCTATATCCATCATCATCTTATGCATCTCAATCACGTCTCCTCTCGATGTCCCCTGCTCTGACGAAAACAATCTTAATCTATCTAATATCTCCTCATCACTGAAACTGCCGCTGCTCGGCAACATCCTGGTAAATCTACCTCAGCCTCCTCTCCAGACTTATTAAATCCCTGTTACAACGTGGATTCTCAAGACCCCTCTGAACTTTGAATTGTAAGGTCAGATTTAAACAGAGAACTGTAGCCAGAAGAAAGAGAAACTGTGACTATACAAAGGAAACAGACAGGGCAATGAGAAGTCATTCGACGTGAAGACTGAGAAAATTCATATTCTGGCAATATAAGACCTGGAAAATGTGTCGAAAATAGGACACCGGAACTACAATTTAGATTCACACCCCGCTCATGAATTGGAAATGATGTGAAATTCTGCAGCACATCAGCGAGATGTTGCTCAGCCGCCGCCTTGTGGATAAATAGAGCAACACAGCACAAGTTAAACTGTACAGTGTTTCTAATGTGGATAAACGTAACCGAACACTCCAAACTTGATTCAGCTTTGTAACTGTGGCAACGCAATCAAAATTCTGAACGTTCTCGAAGTCTGAGTTAAGAACAGAAATAGATGTTGAAATTCGGGAGAAATATTAACTTAATATACCAAGTCTATTGACAGTTAATGAAAACTGAAAAATACTTCATAGAGTTGATTTTTTATGCTGTTCACCAAAGATGTTCGCTGGAAATAAATGGCGAGTTTTCTAGGCAAAAGACAAAGACCAATCTCACTGTAATAGTGGGGCGATAAGATTCTAAATGGGGATTAATGATAATTGTGACGATCAGGAAATTATTGATCAAACAAACTATATTTTCATTCAAATCACTTAAACAGATTACAAACAGGCAAGGTCACGGCATTGATACTGTTGGAACATCATTGGCCACAGACCTTCAGGTTGAGAAGGCAAAAAAGGAAACACACATCCAACGCTTCCTTTTGTCTCTTGTTACCAAACCAACTATGTATCAGGAATGATGTGTTCTGCAGTTCAGCATAAAGCAGTCATATGAGGAAGTGCAATTGGACATACTGACCATTGTTTCAGTATCCTTGTATTTATACCGTCGGCAGTCAGTGTGCAAAATGACCACATATGTACTGACACACGCTGCACGACAAGTCCAATAAGGGAAATTATGGCGGAAAAATGATCTGACAAACAGCAATAATGTGACTAAAATCATCATCAACAGTGTTATCTAGCAACACTTATACAGCAAATTCCTGCATATTGACACCGAGCCTGAGCTTCACCAGAGTCAGGGAGCTCCCAGACAAATACCGAGAATACTGGAACTTCTCGCTGCATCTGGAGATACAGAGTCACACAGATTCTCACTACATCTGAGAAACCATGTGACGGAATATCCTCCAAATCCAGGGCTGGGTTCAGCTTTAACAGAACTCAAGAAGCTCGGCATCATCAAGACAAATGATCCTGCTTGATTGGCACCGCATCCGCAAGAAAATCCATTGTCTTCACTATCGACACACAATAGCAGCAGTATGTCCTGTTTTCAAACTATGTTGCAGAAATTTGCAAAGGCTGTTCAGACTGCACCTTCCAAACGTTGGACCATTTCCATCTGGAAGACGAAAAACAGCAGATGTGTAAGAACACTGCAAGTTACCGTCATTACCCAGACTTGGAAATATGTCGGTATCCTTCCCTATTGCTGAGCCAAACTCCTGAATCCCATTGTATACTGCATTGTATACCTACTGTTGTGGACTAGGCCAGTCCACTCAAATATTCTGAAGCAAGCAGCACCAGACTATAACTTTTTAATTTGTTGCGGTCAGTGTACAGTGAAAATCATCCAGAGTAAAATCGCTAGGTTGACAACTGGATCTTAAATCAGACAAAACATTTATTCACAAAATTATGGAATGAAACACAAAAAACAGAATGACGACTCCCTACAGAACTCAACCTATTAAAGTAGACTTAACTGTGCTGTTCCGAATAGACACCATATTCCCAATAAGAAACCTCCCTTTAAAATCCAGTATAAATGGAACACTATTTATAGGTTGACGTTGAAGGCAGAAAGATAGAGACATTCCACACAGCTCACTGTTGAACCTCCCAGTTCAAGACTGAACTAAAACTTCTCAGATGTGTTAGCTCGAGAGCTGACCACTTCCGTCTCTTTACACAGGTCACTTCTAAATCATGACCACTTTGGCCTGAAGTGTCATCTTTTTACACAAAATAACAAGAGGCCGACAAAATCCTTTTCATCTCTGTACCAAACCAGACTGATCAGAGTCCGGCCCGGTTTATTGCCCCTCTGAAAATAAATCAAGGACAGAGTCTCCTTGTGGTAAGGAACAGCTGTCAGATGAAAAAAAAGACTAGCTTTGTGATCCCACCTGCAGCAGCTAATTGATTTACCGGAGCTAAAGAAATAATTAACTTTTCTGCATGATGCACTTTCTACCAATACCCGACGTGCAAAAACATGCACAACCAATGATGTACTTTTGGAAATGTCATCTCTGCTGCACTTTAGGGTAAGGCACAGCCACAAATCAAATGAGGTAATTACAGTATGATATATTCATTAAGGGTGCTAATTGCACAATAAATATTTGCCAGCGGATCACGTGCTGCCCACTCCTGTTCTACTCTTTAAAATGCGTTGCTGTTACTCGGCAGAATACATTCCATGCTGCTTTACAAACAGCTGGGTGCTCAGGTAGAGACACACGTCATTGTTTCTTTTGAAATATGGCACCCCATTAGCTTGAATTTTCAGAGGCATACCTAGTCTTTTTCCCAATCCCTGTGGTGAGAGCTTAAGGTGGGATTTCCCAGATTCATGTGCTGTAAATATAGCCACAGGTGACGTAATCTCGAGTGGACTCGAAGTATTTTCTTCATTATTTCAGGTAAATGTTAGACTCTATGTCAAAAAGGACATCTTGAAACAAGTGGCATTGCAGACACTCACCCACTATCATTTCCAACTTGCTGAATATCTTTTTTCTCTCAATCTAAGCTTCACATGATTGTAAATTGTCAGCGGTGACATTATATTGAAATAACTATATTTGTATTCTGTCCTTTATAAAAATTTCATCGTGTGGGTTATTATGAATTAAAAGGGGAAATGCAATGCATAGAGATTATTGCAGTCGTTGTATTAATCATGTAATTCATTTCTTTGCATGGAGTATTTGACTCTGTATTGGGGCGACATCCCCGTCGTTTGTCAATGAAGTCTGTTACAGATTCCATGTTCAATTGTTTCATTTTATTCATACCCCACCAAGAAGGGCTTAAAATCTGTTGAGTCAGCCGATTGTCCTAACTTGTTTCCGCTATTTGCTGAATGAAACGTTCCCTCCAATTCCATACTCTCCATGAGTGAGGAATCTCTCTCTAAGGGGTGATGTACACAGTAAATTGAATTTCAACAATAAAAATGCAGTAAATTCATGGTTGTATTGAGATTCTGTGTCTCTTTGCAGACGTCGATGCCGCAGGAAATGTGTGTGAGTGTCTGTGAGTAAGAGTGGGTGCAATTATCTGTGATTGTGCAACAGTGTCTGTGACTATGAGTGTAAGTGTAATTGTGTTTTGTGAGTACTTTGGGAAAGTTAACGCAGGAAGGAGCATACATTGATGGAAGAACCCTTGGAAGCATTAATATACAGAAGGATCTCGGTGTAGAGTACCACAGTTCCCAGAAATTGGTATCTGTGGTTTATGGCATGCTTGCCATCAGCATTCGAGGATTTGGGCATAACCTTTTGATGTCAGGTTGCTTGCTATCGAAATTTAGTTCGCCCACACTCGGAATACTGTGTAAAATTCTGCTCATCACACAGCCGGATGGACGTGGAGGAATTGGAGAGGCTAAAGACACGATTTACCAGGATGGTGCCTGGTTTGGAGGGTGTTGG
The DNA here is from genome assembly GCF_020745735.1 of Hemiscyllium ocellatum. Classification (NCBI taxonomy): domain Eukaryota; kingdom Metazoa; phylum Chordata; class Chondrichthyes; order Orectolobiformes; family Hemiscylliidae; genus Hemiscyllium; species Hemiscyllium ocellatum. The sequence goes on from NW_026867487.1 coordinate 784,644, forward strand.
CTGCGAGGAGAGATTCGGCAAACTTGGTTTGTTGCCGGCTGAAGGTCGGAGGCTGAGGTGTGGCCTGACATAAGTTTACAAATTGATGAGAGGCCTGGATAGATGGATAGCTGAAGACTATTTCCCAGGATATAAATACCAATGACGAGGAGACATGGGTTTATGAGATATCTATACAGATAAATGAAGAGGGAATGAATAAAGGCATATGGCCAGATAAAAATGAAGTTTTGATGGTCAATCTGATTTTTGCAGGGGTCAAGGAGCTCCCAAACAAACGCGAGAATGCTGCAAAAAACCTCTGCACGTTTCATTGCGTCTACCGAGAGAGTAACCGTGTGATGGAATCTTCTCCAAATGTTAGAATGGTAAATGCTCGCCATTTGTCATTACAGTCCTGGAGGGCGGAGGGGCCTCATTCTTTGCTCGACTGTTCTTTGTTTTTAGAGATTAATAGAGTTGTAGAGATGTACAGCATGGAAACAGACCCTTTGGCCTGAAACATCATGTCGACCAGGCATCCTATATTAATCCAGTCACAAATGTTCGCATATGGTCCATATCACTCTATACTAGTGCGATTCATATATCTACCCAGATTTTTTAAAATGTTGTAATTGTAGCAGACACCACCACTTCCTCTTCCAGGTCATTCCACACTTCGTCATCCTTTGCATGATAAAGTTGCACCTTAGACACTTCTTAAATCTTTCCCATCTCACCCAAAACCTATGCCCTCTCGTTCCATACTCTCCCACTCCAGGGAAACGATCTTGTCTTCTTTCCCAATATATGCCCCTAATAATTTTATAAACTTCCAAAAGGTCACCCCTCAGCCTCCAAGATGCGAGGGGAGGGTCTAATATTGTGTCTCAATGAACCGCTGCTTTTTGTGGTAGTTTTGTCATTGAAGCTGATGTCCTTGAATTCCAGATGTCGTAATTGAAGTTTCAAAAGCGGCTGCATTGCTATGCTATTTTGGGAGAAAATGATCAAAGGAATTGCACTTTAAAAATGAGGAGGAGAGACATGGTCAGTGACAGAGAAAGAGAGAAAGTGGGTGTGCGTGTGTGAGAGAGAAACAGAGAGAGAGAAAAACCTACACTGCTGTCTGACACTGCAGTGAATAAGCACTGCTTCTGTGTTTGTTGTTTGCATTCAAGCATTTCCAGCTCTTTGATGCATTGTTTGCAGGATAGCTTAGCTCTATCGATCGCTTGATGCTTAGAATGTTAGTCATGCAATTTGTCTTGTTTGTTAATTTCACCAGGTTCGCCTTTCCTTTTTAGATGTGTTCTGAATATCCAAAACAAGCAAGAATGCTTGCAAGACTGTTGGGAAAATTAATCACCGCCAACAGAGCAAAGTGCAGCTCTGGGATTTGGTGCAGAGTGTGGTGCAACATCGGCAGGGTCTTGCAAATTGCTGCCTGGGATGTATGCGTGGGGACTGAATGTTTAGGGAATCACATATTTGTGATGCTTGTCAAAATAGGGAAGGCACACAATTTTGGAGTTCAAATTTGATGGGAGGGTGGTGCAAAATTTTGGAGAGGCCCAAATTCGGGGGCAAGAAAATTATGGAAGTGTGCGAAATGATATGAAAATAATTGAGAGGTAAAATTTGACGGCAATATTTCGTGGGCAAAATTGCGAGTCATAGAGAGCCAGATAGAAAACAAAAAAAAGTGAAATAGAGAAAATGTCAACACTTCTGTCCCTGTGCAACGAGGGTCTCTGTTGTTTTTGAGTGAATCTACTGAAATGGGGGAAACACCCACCCAGCTTTTTCTCTGCCTGTCCCTCTTTGTATTTAGAGTGATACATTGCTGATTGTCTTGCTGATGTCTATTTCGTTATATGTGTCCCTGTGTTTTGTGTATGTGCATCTAACTCTGACTACAATACGGCACATTTTGTAGAGGAGGGAAGTTTGAATGAATGAACGAATCAACGACTTAAAAAAAGGTGAATCAAAGACCCAGAGTCTCCATCATTGTTCAAAGTGATTCAGTGTCACCCTCTGGTGGCCTCCCCACGATATTACACGAGAAGCATTTTTTTTGGAGAAAGAATCAAAGCCTGTGGACCTCTGAAGTTGTACAATGCTTTCATGCAATGTCTTTATTGAATTGAATTGAGTTGAATTTATTGTCATTGCCATGAGTCACAGTGAAAACCTTTATCTTGCGAGCAATACAGGCAGATCACAGAGTTAAGTAGCATAGGTAAGTAAATAATATGTAAACAGTGGCAAAAACAAATACACAGTTACAGGCAAATGTTTAGCGTTTGTGAGTCCATTCAGTATTCTAACAGCAGCAGGGTAGAAACTATTTGCAAACAGGCTGGTGCGTGTGTTCAGGCATCTGTAACTTTTCCCCAATGGTAGAGGTTGTAGAAAAACATGCTTGGTTGGGACGAATTTTAGAAAATGCAGCTGGCCTTTCCTTGACAGCGGGCCTAGTAGATGTATTCTATGGATCGGAGGTTGGTCTTTGTGACTGTCTGGGCCAAGTTCACCAATCTCTGTAACTGTCTCCGATCTTGAATGGTACAGTTGCCATATCAGGTTGTCAGACAGCCAGACAGAATGGTGTTGATGGCGCACCTATAAAGGTTGTCAAGAGTATTCACCGTCATGCCAAATTTCCTCAGCTGCCTATGAAAGAAGAGACGTTGTTGGGCCTTTGTAAAAACTGCGTCCACATGAAGAGTCCAAGAACGCTTGTGTGGATGACCACAATACCAAACACTTTTATCCGATCGGTGTCGCCCTGACAAAAGATCAGAAGTAGAGGGAAAAAAAAGTGTTGGGTTCACTCCCTCAGTTTTTGATTCAGTCCTCACTGAGCAATTGAGAGAGTAGATTACATGCAAAATTACAAATTGCTGAAAGTACGGAAAGAACTATACACAGTCGTCTTACAAAGCGATTCACTCAGACGTACCTGGATACAGTTGCAATGAAAACACTCTATTAAGTGTAATTGTCAGAATTTGTGGGCGGATTTGTGGGCGGCACGGTGGCACAGTGGTTAGCACTGCTGCTTCCCAGCGCCTGAGACCCGGGTTCAATCCCCGACTCAGGCAACTGACTTGTGTGGAGTTTGCACGTTCTCCCCGTGCCTGCGTGGGTTTCCTCCGGGTGCTCCAGTTTCCTCCTACAGTCCAAAGATGTGCGGGTCAGGTGAATTGGCCATGCTAAATTGCCCGTAGTGTCAGATAAGGGGTAAATGGAGGGGTATGGGTGGGTTGCACTTCGGCGGGTCGGTGTGGACTTGTTGGACCGAAGGGCCTGTTTCCACACTGTAAGTAATCTAATACTGTTCAAAGACAAATAATTTCCACGTTGCAGATGAAACAGACACGTTTCTGAACATGACCATGTTTCATTCTGAGGGAACATTTAGTCCAGTTCCACTGCACTCCAGACCAGGATAGTGTTTGTGTATGTCTACGGGTGAGTCTATCTCAGTATGATGTGTTTGTGCGTCTGTGTAGTGTGTGTCTTTCTTGCTGATATAAGTTCCTCCAATGTTTACTCTTATTCCGTCTCTATCCATCTTCTCTCCTCTCTCTCCCTTCCTCTATCTCCCTCCCTCTTTCTCTTGCTCCCTTTTCCTCTCATTTCTACCAAGCCCACCTCTCCACCTTTCTGTACATGAAAGAGCAAATCAAATTCACAGCCCAGGGAGAGGCCCTCCAAGCCTGTGCGGATCCAAATCTACTGTCTGAACCTATCGCCCAATTCTTAAGGATCTGTATCCCGCTGCAACCCACCGACTCAAGCATCCGTCCAGGTGCTGCTTAAATGAATCTACTGTGCCTGCTTCTACTACCTCTCCTCGCAACGCGTTCCAGGCACCTACCACCGTCTTTGTAAAGTACTTTCTGCGTCTATTCCCCTTAAACTTTTCTCCTCTCACATTGAACGGGTGACCTCTCGTTATTGAATCCCTTGCCCTGGGGGGATAAAGCTTATCTCGATCTATTCTGTGTATATCCTCCATGATTTTGTGGACCTCAATCACGTCCTCTTTCAATCTCCTTTTTGTTCTAATGCAATCAATCCTGGCCTACTCAACCCCTCTTCATAGGACCTTCCATACCAGGCAACATCCACTTAAATCTTCTCTGCACCCTCTCCAAAGCGTCCACATCCTTTTTTTTAATGTGACGACCAGAACTATACACAGTCTTCTAAATGCAGCCGAACAAAGGTTTTGTAGAATTTAACAAGCCCCATCAGCTCTTATCCTTTACACTACGTGCGATGAAGACCAGCAAACCATATGTCTTCTTGACCACTCTATCCATCTGTATTGCCACCTTCGGGGTACAATGGGCCTGAACACCCAGATCACCAACCTTTCCCAAGGCTACCGAGTTTTCAGAAGATTTGAGAAGAACTTTGCAGCTCAGCGAGCAAAACTACATACAAAAATTGTTCCAATGCTCTTCCAATTACATGACAGTTCGCTCTAGACTTAAACCTTCCAAAATGCATCACCTCACATTGGCACAGATTGAACTCCATCTGCCCCTTCTCTGCCCAACTCTCCAGTCTATCTATATTTTCCTGGATTCTTTGACAGTTCCCATGCTTTCTACTACTCCAACAACCTTCGTGTCATCTGTAAACTTACTGATCAGACCAACAACGCCCTCTTCCAGATCATTTATGTAAATCACAAACAATAATGGCCTCAACACTGATCACTGTGGAACACCACTGGTCACCTTTCACTGTTTTGAGAAACTCCCTTCAACTTCTACTCTATGTCTCCTGTTGCTCAACCAGTTCTTTATCCACGGAGTTTGAACACCATTCACACCATGTAACTTCACTTTCCCCAGTAGTTTACACTGGGAAACTTTTCAAATGCATTACGAAGTTTATGCATTTGACATCTACAGCCTTTCCTTCATCTATCAACTTGGTCATTTCCTTACAGAACTCTGTAAAGTTGGCAAGGCACGATCTCCCCCGCACAAAACCATGTTGCGTCTCACTGATAAGTCCATTCTCTTCCAAATATAAACAGATTCCATTCCTCAAAAATGTCTCCATCAACCTTCCGACCACTGATGTTAGGCTCACTGGCTGGAACTTACCTGGGCTATCCCTACAACCTTTCTTGAACGGGGGACAACGTTTGCAACTCTCTGGCACTCCACCTGTGTTTAAAGATGTTACACAGACCCCAGATATTTTCCTCTTTCGCCTCTCTCAGTGACCTGAGATAGATCCCATCCGGTCCTGGGGATTTGTCCACCTGAATATCCTTCAACCTACCCAACACATCCTCCCTCCTTCTGATATCATGACGTAGTGTAAGCAAAACTCTATCCTCCCTCCTTATGTCATCATGATGTAGTGTAAGCAAAACTCTATCCCTAATCTCAACATTCACAGTGTCCCTCACCTCAGTGAACACTGATGCAAAGTAATCAATGAGAATCTCACCCATTTTCTCACATTCGACATGCATCCTTACGTCCTTGTCGTTGAGTTAATCAGCTCTTTCTCTAGTTACCCTCTTTGCTTCTTACATATGAAAGAAATTTCTTGGGATTCTCCTTTATTCTCCTCGCTAAAGTTATTTCATGACACCTTCTAGCTCGCTTGATTCCTCGTTTACGATTCGTCTTACTGTCCTGATATTCCTCCAAGGCCCATTCTTTTCTTAGCTGCTGGGACCTTGTGAACGCTTCCCTTTTCCTCTTGGCTAGTCGCACAATTTCTCCTATCACCCAAGGTTCAAGAATCTTGCCTTTCCTATTCTTTGTTTTCAAAGGACATGCCTATTCTGCACCATCTACAACATGTCTTTGAAAGCATCCCACATATCAAAAGTGGACTTCCCTTCAAATAACTGCCCCCCCCCCCCACCCCCATCCACATTTTCCAGCTCCAGCCGAATTTTGATATAATTGGCTTTGGCCCAGTTTAGTACTCTTCCCTGTGGACCGCTCTCATCTTTGTCAACGAGTCTTCTAAAGCCTACAGAATTGTGGTCACTATTCCCAAAGAAATTCCCCACTTGAACTTCTACCACCTGGCCTGGCTAATTCCCAAACACCTGGTCCAACAGTCCCCAGATGGACTATTGACATAATGCTCTAGAATCCTTTTCTGGATGCCCCTTACAAATCCTGTCCCATCTTGACCTCTGAGACTAAGGGTATCCTAAGCTATGTTGGCATAATTAAAATAACCTATCACCACCCACTGTTGCCTCTATATCTTTCCATGATATGTTTACCTATTTATTCTACTACCTCATGCTCACTGTTGGGAGAACTATATTACCCCCGCCACTCCCACCAACAATATAACAGCGCCCATGTTATTTCTCAGATCTACCCATAATGTCTCACTGCTTAAGACCTCCATAGCGTCCTCCTTTAGCATAGCCATGATATCGTCCCTGAGCAGCAATGCAATTCCTCCCTCCCCACTTTTACTTCCCTCCTTGACCAGTCTGAAGCATCTATATCCTGGAACATTTAATTTCCAATCATGCCCTTCCTTCAAGCAAGAGGCTGTGATCGCAATAACGTCATAATCCGAAGGACTAATCCAAGTCCTAAGTTCATCTACCTTATCACAATGCTCCTTGCAAGAAAGCGTGAACACTTCAGACCAACAGTCCATTGACGTTCATCTGCTCTCTTCCCACTCTTCCTCTTAGTAATGCTAACCTCATGTTCCTGATCCCTGCTGTCCCTGGTTTCCACCTTACTGTCTCCTAGTCTTCTCTTCTGGTTCCCAGCCCTCTGCAACATTAATTCAAGCTGTCCCCAACAGCAGTAGCAAAAACTCTCCCAAGGACATTAATCCCAGTCTGGTTCAGGTGTATAAACTCTAATTTGTAATAGCCCTGAGTGCCAAGTCCATAACTCCCTCAAATTGGCCACGCAGTGGAAAGAAGATAAGAAAAAAACATGTGACATGCTTCTGTTTATTGGTCAGGTCATTGAGTGCAAAAGCCAGTAAGAAATATCGTAACTTTATTAAACTTAAAGACATTGCATTCAATTCTGGTCGCCACTTTATAGGTAAGACATGGAGGTTTTGGACAACATACAGAAGCGGTTTACCAGGATGCTGGCTGGATTAGATGGTAAAACAAGAGGCCGGACCAACTTGGGCTGCTTGTCCTGGAACAGCAGAGGGTGAGTGGACACTTTGTAGAAATCTATAAAGTTATGGCATTCACATACAGGTTTGACAATCAGAATCATTATCCGATTATTTAATTGTATAATATTAGGCGACATGAATTTAAACGAAAGGGTAAAGGTTCAATGGACATATGGGGGGCGCGTTTTTTATACAGAGTGATAGGTTCATGAAACGCACTGCCATGCATTGTACTGGAAGCAGATGCGAAAAAGGAGTCTTAGAGGCTTTTTGATCAGCACATGAACAAGCAAGGGGTGGAGCGGATTGACCATGAGTTGGCAGAAAGGAAGAGTTTATTTTGGTGTTGCAATCTGCTCGATATTAAAGGCCGAAGGTCCATTGTTGTGGTATACTGATATATGTTTAATGTTCGAAGGCAGCTAATCATTTATCGTGTCTTTCCCAGTGGGCTATTGCAAGTGGCTGAGCGGACACTGGATGAGGGCATCGCTGGCTCGTGCCATCATTTCTTGTTCATCTCTAAGAGACCAGTGGGCAATTAAGAGACATTGCTGTCGGACTGGAGTCACATGGTTGGCAGATCGGGTAGAGATGGCAGTCTCTCTCCCGAATGGACCTTATTGAACAAAATGGGATTTTCGTATCGGCAACGATGTTTTGGTCATCATTACGGTCTTAATTCCAGGTTTTTTAAAAAGGAATTAATTTCAAATTCAATCCTTTGCCTTGGCGCAGCCTTAGAGTAAAAAGAAGACCATTCAGAACGGAGATGAGGAGAGCCATCATACGTCAGAGGGTGGTGAATGTATGGAACCTGTTGGCCCTGAAGCTTGTGGACGCCAGATCATTGAGTTTATTTAAGACATAGATACTCAGGTTTTTGATTACTGAACGGTTCAAAGGTCATGGGGAGAAGGTGGAGGAAGGTGGTTGAGAAAGTTATCAATCTTATAGAGTTTATAAAATCATGAGGGGCGTGGATGGGGTAAATAGGCAAGGTCGTTTCCCTGGATTTAGGCTGTTCAGAACTAGAGGGAATAGACCTTTGGTGAGCGGATAAAGATTAAAAAGGAATCTAAGGGGCAACTTTTTCAAGCAAAGAGCAGTGCGTGTGAGGAGTGAGTTGCCAGAGGAAGTGGTGGAGACTGGTACAATTGCAACATTTAAAAGACATCTGGATTGGTACAAGAATAGGAAGAGCTCACAGGGACATGGGCCAACTGCTGGCAAATGGGATTGAATTAATGTAAGATATCTGGTCTGAATGGACGGGTTGGATCGAAGGGTCTGTTTCCATGCTGAACATTTCTATGACTATATGACTCCAAACATGCCTGAACAGCAGAGCAGACTCGATGGATGGAATGGCCTAATTTCTGTTGATGTATTTTATTGTCTTATGTTCATCACTGGAACCTAGTAGCAAAGAACATTGCCTTGGTCTGGATTTAGAGTTTAGTGAAAATATAATTGGGCCATCAACTTGCAATATGAGGATGTCTTCATAAAACTGGAAGATGAATGTTACCTCTGATGACCTGGAGATTGATAGCGGGATGGGGGACTGACTGTCGGTAAAATTGGAGATGAAGTAAATTAGATACTAAGCAGAAAATGTTTCCATATGAATAGGCAATGAGCCTTCCCCACACCCTGACTTCTTTTTCCTGAGCAAGAAAGCTTGCTCACCCTTAGCAATGTAAGCCACTCACAATTCCCACCTCGCTTGTGTTAGCACGAAAATAAGCTTAAATCAGTCACTGTCAAGATTGGTTTTACCTTAATCTCTTCAATAATAACGACAAGCTCTCCAGTTGGTCTGCTATCATGTAAATGGATTCAAACCTTAACTCCGAACCCTCAGTTAGAGTTCGCATCATTTAGGTATATGTTGCTACCCCCACAGGGAATGTGAGATGAATTGAAAAATTTGCTGGTATCTCGGTTGCCCGGTTTCTTTTCCCAGAACTATTGAGTGCATCGAATAACTGAAGTAAAGGGATATTTCAATGCACTCTTCATTTGCTTTCTGAACTTCGTTTGCGTCACTGCATAAATTATGGTGTTCGTGCAGCAACTGAGGAGCTGTAACATGAAGCCTAATTCCTGGACAAAATCGTATATCCAAACAGACAGATAGCCTAAATGCGACATTCGGTTCCAAATCGAATGCAGCATTATCATTGACCACAAAATGATGAAATTTGCTGAGATAAAAAACAGCAAGATGATTGATTTCCTTCGACTCTCCATTTCTGGGTCTCTGGCACTCTGGCGAATGAGTCTCCCACGTGCTCTGCTGCTCACGAGAATGTGTCGGATGGTGAAAACATTGAGCAGCAGAATCAGGACGAACGGGAGAGCTGGAGTGAGAATGTAATGGAGAAACTCGAGTATGACCCAGAACTGAGATTCCTGAACATCATTTGTGACACGACAAAACCATGGCCTGTTTATGAGCCAATACTGATCTGTCAGCATAAAATACCAGAAAATATTATTTAAACAACTCAGTACAATCACTGTTCCTAGAAACACAGGCACTGTTTTCTCATTGCAATATTTGCTTTTGAGCTTCTGGCAACATATGGCCAAAAATCGGTCGAAGGTGAAAGTGACGGTGAACCAGACAGAGCAGTCAGTGATTGCATAAAGCAGGACGGCGTGGATGTTGCACACGTGGACCGAATACAGGAAGATAAAATAGACATAGTAAACGATTGGTATTTGTCTCAATATCAAGTCGATGATAATGACCAGTAGATCTGTCACCGCCATGGCCATCAGGTAATAGTTGACACATTTGGAGAGGCCACACTTTTTGCGAGATAGGATCACTACCGTTATTATGTTAACTGTGGGAAAGGAAAATAACCAATAAAATCGCACACGAGGGACACAGAACTTGATACAGTATGTTAGGTCTGGTTTGACGAACACCTTATGTGAGTGTAACAACACTTCTTTATTTACGTAGCCCGGTCTATTGCAATAACTGGCAGAGTTTCCTTTGCCTTTCCTATAACTTGCCTTCACACTTTCTGTGAATCATTCACAAGGACACCCACATCCCTATGCATTGATGCACCCTGAACGTGATTTTGCTCTAAATAAGAACTTGCCCTTTCATCTTGCTGGCCAACATGGACAACCTCGCACTTGTCCATATTAAACTCCAACTGCCACATCCTGTATCATTCTCCGAGCCTAAAAATATCCTTCTATAAACGTCTATCTCCTCATCACTGCCTGCTTCCCCATCCATTTTATTATTATCCGTGATCATTGCTATGTTACACTCTGTCTGTCATTGCAGATCACTTATTTCAATTCTCAATATTTGGGATCCCAGACATGAACCTTGCGGCACCCCAGAAGTTACATTTCGTTGCCCAGAGAAGGGCGCATTTATTCTGGCCCTCTGTTTCCATCAGCTGAACAATCCTCTCTCCCAAACAAAAGGACGACAGAACTGTCCTTTGATCACTTTAATCCCTAGGATTAAAAAAGTCTCCTAATAGGTAGTGTCGTATTCGACCTCCTTGACGTGAGATATTGATACTAATGCACCCCCATGCTTTTTCCAGCTAAAACCTTTCCCTTTCACGTTACAACTTAAGCTGCCTGACTTCTCTATTTTCAGAATCCACATTTGCACATCTGCACTCGTTATGGTCACAGTGGTCGACCAACTCAGAAAATGTGCCTTCTGGACATTGAGTCGATGCAGCCTAAAACAACCACCGAACAATTGTAATCATATTCCCCAGCCCTTGGCTCATGGCATAGTCTGCTTTGGCGTCACAATTAGTTCTCTAATATGATGAGGATTTCTGCCTCTTGCAGGCACTGCGTTCCACACTGTCAAAAACCTCATTATTCCTTACCTCCCGGCTCTGAACCTCATGCCCCTAATCTTAATCTGTGCTGCCTGTTCATTGATCCCTCCAACAAGGAGAAAGGTTTCTTCCTGTCCACACTACCTATATTTTATACACCTCAGTTTGCTCAGACCCCAGTCTATCCAATCCGTCCTCATCACTAAATCTCTCTAGTCCGGTCAACATCCCGGCTCCTCTCCAGTGTTATCAAATAACGATTATAATGTGGATTCCGAAAAGATCCGTGACAGCAGGCATAAAGAAGGAAGGAGTGAGCCTCCGGTGAAACTGACTTTCTCTGGCGGAGTGGCAAAAATGCTGGCTCTCTGAATCTAAAACAGAATGCAAGGCTTTGGCAGCTTCTTCAGATAGGCAACCAACATGATGGGGTCATCAACCCCCTCAGAGAACGCCATAGGCTCAAAGATGTCCTATGCTCAGGTAAAACACCTTCACGCTATTGTGTCTCTCCAAGATGAAAAAAACTCACTGCTTGAATCGTAGTATTCCACGTTGCACATTGACAACATTCCTCAATGTTGTAAGAGTTTCAGATTTGACAAGACTGGAAGTGTGGAGATTTGTTGATGGGCGTTTCCTCAGTTATTGAGGAACTCTCAAATGCAGATTTTTATTAGTATCAAAATCAACTTCCTACCGTGGCAGGATCAGGACCCAGCTCCCCCGAACATTAATTGGGAATTTACATATTAATATTCCTCAAAGCCACCGCCAGAACCTGAGTTGATTCGAGGCAGGAAGAGCGATTGTGTAAAAAAAAGGAAAGCGAATTGAGGAGAAAAGCCGAGAAGTGGGAGATCAAATCAATCATTCAATAGACCGAAGCTCCTATCCATTCGTGGTGTCGATCTCGATGAAATGGTGCTCGGGGCTAGTTCGGTGAAAGAGATGCGGCTCTTCAGAAAATCTATTCAGGGGATAGCTGCACTTGTATTTGCATAGGTTGCCCGAGAACTGATGGACGCACGAACATGGTGTCATCATCACTCAGCACGAAGACAAACCCGTCACCTGACTCATCCATGCTGAACAGGTTTCCCAAACTGAACTAATATTATTTGGCTGCAATTGGCCCAAGCGCCTCTAAACCTTTTTGAGCCATGTAACCGTTCAAATGTATTTTACATGTTGTAATTGCACCAGCTTCCACCACTTCCTCTGGCAGATTGTTCTTTGAGCGAACCACCCTCGCTGCGTTGCCCCTCAGGCCCCTTTCATATTTCTCCCCCACCTTAAACCTATGCCCTCTAGCTATAGACTCCCCGACCTCGGAGAAAGGACCTCGGCTGTTCACCCCATTTGAAACCCTCGCGGTTTTATAGACCTCATCTCTCAAACTCCTCCACTCCAGCGAAAAATGTCGCAGTCTATCCAACCTCTCTTTCTATCTCGAACCTTCCGGACTTGATAACATAATTTCAAACCTCCTTTGCACCCTTTCCAGTTTATCAATATCCTTCCTATAGCAGGATGAGCGGAATTGAACGTCATACTTACAATGTGCCCTCAGTGGATATTGTGGCCTCACCAGATACATACCAGGAACGCCAACGACAGCTAGAATAGGATAGTAGACGCCTTGAATAATCCAAAGCACGTCCTGAATTCGAGATGGTAGAGATATCCAGCCCTGGGAAATCCAGTAAAGTCCATGGTAGAAGCTTCGATGCATTGTTATAATGACCCCCGTCAGAGTTTGATCACTCCCAGTCTCTGGAAAAGTTGTTCCTCTGTTAATGAGGGAGCTGGAACTCCAGCTGACACAGCCGGATAACACGCTGTAAGGCGCCGTTTACTAATAAAGGAGAAGAGAGGCTTCAAGGGACACAGCGAGGATCCGTGGAGACTGACTTCAATGAGTGATGCAAAGCAAACAGTTTGAATTAACCTCTTTCAGTCCAACAGGTCTCTGCATCACTAAAAAAAAGGAACATTTGACCAGTCTCAGCGCCATGTGCGTGGGTGAACGAGGGAGTGGGTGGGGGCAAGGCCAGAGACATTGGCCATCACGTTTCAACTATTGTTTGATACACGAGCGCGTTCAGAGTGCTGGAGAATTATAAATTACACATCTTGTTTGTTAAAAAACTTTTGAGTTGTTTTCTTTGAAAATCATTTATCAGATTTGGGGTGTCGCTGGCTGGGCCCTCCTAGTTTGTCATATCCTCCTAGTTATCCAGAAGAGAAGGTGCTGGTTTGCGACGAGGATGAGAAGTGAAAGGAGAAGAGGCAGCTCTTATATGTAACAACACCCCCACGAAAGTTATCCTCTGAGCCACTCACCATCCTGTCTTGGAAATACCTGTGTATCGCGACACCTTCACTGTCACTGGGATTTCATTCCTGAAGGACATTTGGGTTTCTGCTTTCAAAACATGGACTGCAGCGTTCCTAGAATATAGTCATAGGAGAGAAGCTGAAAGTCTGGTGAACAGGTAATGTTTGCAGTTTGTTTAAGAAGAGTAACAGGCATAATTGAGGAAATTATAGGTCACTGTGTCTTACTTCTGTGTGAGTGAAGTTAGGGGAGAAGATACTTCATGGCAGAATTGACTCGCATTTAGAAAGGCACAAGTAAGTCCATTGCAAATGGCCGGACACCGAGGAGCAATTATGGAGTAAGTTTCCTCCTTCGTAATGGATAAGCTTGTAAAGAACGCATATGGCATGCTTGCCGTCAAAGTTCGGGGTATTGTGTGTAATATTTGCAAGTCATGTTGCAATGTGTTAGACTTTGATTAGGCCACATCTGGAGTAACTTTGCACATTCCTGCTCACTGGACAATAGGCAGGACGTGAAGACTTTGCAGAGAATGCCGAAGAGGTAAGCAGAACGTTGCCTGGGTTGAAGTATTTTACCTTTAACGAGATTTTGGAAAAACTTGGTTGGTTTCATTAGGGCTTCAGAAGCTGAGCTGATGCCTAGTTGGAAGCATTTAAAATTCTGAGAGGCATGAATAAAGGGGATAGTCAGAGTATCCACAGGGTGGAAATGTCAAAGATTAGGGGCATAGCGTTAAGATAGGAGGTGGAAAGTTCAAAGGAGATGTGCGAGGAAAGTTTTCAACACTTAAGATCATATGTATCCGGAATGCATTGCTCCTGAAGATGGAAACTTTAAGTGCGTTGTGCGAGGCAATTTTTCAACACTCAAGATAGCAGGTGCCTGGAATGCATTGTCACTGGAAGTGGAATGAACAGGTATGATAGCAACATTTTAAAGGCACTTAGATAAACTCATGAAGAGGCAGAGAATACGTGGATGAAGACCAAATCAAGGCAGATGGGATTATTTTAGAATAACATCATGGCCAGCACTGATATGTTGACTGAAAAGCTTGTTATATGCTCTGATTTCTATGTTGCATGTTGTGATCATATCATCCTACGACGTGAGAACTCAATGGTTTTATTCTGTGATTAGTTCACATCCTTTGCTCCCTGCTCCTGATTAATGTGATTTCCCCTTTGTGCATCTGCCCATGGCAGTTATTTTCAGGTATTATACATGCTCCATATCTCGATTGTATGCCTGTTCACGTGTCTGTCCAAATGTCTCGAAAACGTTGCTATCATGTCAACTTCTATCAGTTCCTGTGAACATTCCAGACAGTCACTGACATCTGTGACTTGTGCACTGTGCGGTAGAGCCGTGGTTAATGTTGTCGAATGCAGAGATTGAGGGTTTCAGGGACACTGTTCTGTGATATTTGCATCTCAGGTTGATGGGTGGCTAAGAAGGCATTTCGAGCACTTGCCTTTATTGCCCATACCATTGAGTCTACAATAAGGACGTCTTTTTTAGGTTGTACAGGATGTTGGTTAGGCCACTTCTGGCGCACTATGTATAGTTCTGGTTGCCCTGTAACAGGAAAAATAGTATTAAGTTACAGAAGGTTGAGAAAGTATTTATCTGCATGTACCAGTTCTGGAGGGTTTCAGGTATAAGGAGGGGCTGTATCAGCTGGAATCTTCTTCACTCCAACCAAGAGATTGAGGGGTGACCTTGTCGAGATTAATAAAATAACGTGGCATCCTTAGATTAAACAGAAAAGAGCATTGTCTGAAGGGTACGGGAGTTCAAAATTATTGGGCAAGTTTTTAATTTGCAAGGAGACAGATTTAACAAGGACGTTGCAGATTCAGGTACAGTTGTACCAGTTAAATGACGTTTAGAGGGATATAGGCCAAATGCAGGTTTGGAGAGCAGTTCAGTTTGTGAAACTTGGTCGGTATGATGGAGATAGACCGAAGGGTCTGCTTCTGTTCTGTATGTCTCTACCTTCATTAAACAGTCCCGCTTCACCTTAAACTTATGTCCCCTAATATTTGACATTCTCACGCTGCAAGGTAAATAAAAATATTCAGCTATCCAGCTTATCCATGCCTCTGCTAACTTGATATACTTCTGCCAGATTTCCCATCAGCTTCCGACACTCCCATGAAAACAATGTTAGTTTGTGCAACGCTTTTTCTGGCAAATGAATTCTAATTCACCAACATCCTAGTGAGCGTCTTTTGCAATCTTTCCAAAGCTTCCTCATTCTTGGTATATCATGTGACAACCAGAACTGAACATAATGCTCCATATGCGACCGAACTTAACGCTTTATGCAGTTGCAGTTTGACTTGACAACTTTTATACTCAGTACTCCGACTCATCCAGGACGCTCTCTTCACCACTTAATCCACTTGTGTTGTCGCTTTCAGGAATGTATGACGTTGGCCCGAGATCCCTTGCATATCAGTGCTCAGACGGGTCTTGCCATTTACTGCATGCTTTCTTCTTGCATTTGGCCTCCGAAAATGCATCACTTCACATTTGTGCAGAGTAAACTCCATTTTCCACTTCTCTGCTTAAGATTCCGAATGACCTGAATCCTGTTATATCCTTGAACAACCGTCATTACAGATCCATAACTTCACCAATTGTATTGTCATCTGCGAACCTATTAATCAAACCACCGTAATTTCCGGTCAAATCAGTTATATTCACATTTTAAAGGACCTAGCACCGATATGGAAGAATTAATTCTGCAACAGAAGGAAAATATGATTGGAAAACGTAGGTACTTGTTTTTGCCACGCGCGTACACGACAGCCCGAAGGGAACTCGGTTTGTGCAATGGACGTCAATGACTCCAAGATGCGACTGTCCTTCCATTGAGAAGGATGCTAAGAGATCTGGTGGAGATTTTCCAAACAATGAGAATGTTGGACAGAGGAGATGAGAGACAAACTATACGTTATAATGCATTTGTCACGAACTAGACTGCATAGGTTTGAGTGATGAGAAAACGAAGAAACTGAGAAGTGACGTATTTTTAATTCTGCAGGGTGATGTTAGGATATGGAGGGCACAGCCTGGAAATCTGGGGAAGGCCCATTTAAAGTTTTCATTTCAAAGAGCATGTAAAGTATATTTTTATAATTGCACTATACAATAAAGTTCACGTTGGATATTGCCAGTTTTGATCATGGTAATTTGAAGCACCAATACAGACACGGTTGGCCGAACAGCGCCTTTCCACACTGTAGCAACATTGTGATTCAGTGATTCTCTGATAAACAGATTCTCTTCAAATGTACAGGGTCATTCTTCAACCCCAGTGCACGTTTCTTCGAACTAACTGGACTTTAAACAGATTAATTCTGACATGCTGTAAATGTTCTCTTATAAGTTTGTGTTAGTGTGCCAAGATTAATGGAAATCTGCATCGCGATTCAGAATTTAACGGCTTGACATTTTTACAGATCCCCAGTTGTGGTGAGCCTCGTCCAGAGACGAGCTTGCCCTGATGAAATACTCAATGGGATTATTTGGAGCCTCAATTCTTATTCCGAATTTACTGCCTTCTCCATCTGAATGTTTTAATTTTCAAGAAGAAGTTGACTACAGGGCTTGAGCACAGAATTTACCACGGTAGCAGATGTTTCCTGTTGATTCGACAGAACCCCAAGACGCACACTGACAGTTCTGCGGTTTTGCAGACAGACAAACTTTTTTTAAAATACATTGAGCCTTCCATAAATCTTGCCAAATTTCACGTTATGGTCTGCTGTAAGACATGCTTCTGCGTATTTTCTAACAGCATGTTGTGGCTCGTCTGTACACTTCATTGTTTGGGAGTCTCCTGATACCAGTCCGTGTGTCTGTGTATTTTGCTTCTTTCTGAGAGATCAGATTTCTTCAGATCGTTGGCAAGTTGCCCTCTATCGGAACACAACCCACATTTGATGTGAAATTCTACAGCACACTTGTGAGTCATGGCTCAGGCGCTGTCTCACAGACAAATAGGGCAAAACAGCACATGTTAAACCGGAAATTGTTGATAAAGTGAACTAATGTAGGCAAAAACGCTAATCTGCACCGTGTTTCGCATCCATGGAAACACAATCAAATTCCTGATGGGTTTGGAGTTCGGTTCAGAAAGCACAGCAGAAACTTGGGGCAATTATGATTTCAATATTTAGATTCCATTCACTGTTATTCAGAACTGGAGAGAGCCGGATAATGCTGCCTTATGTGCAGTTGGTCTAAGATGCACGAGGGAAAGAGATGTGGGGAGGAAGCTGAAAAACCACAGAAACAAATCTTATATTTCTGAAGGAGCGATGTGGATTCTAAATCGTTATTAATGATAAGTGTGACATTCAGGAAGTCATTGATCGGAGCACCTACATTTTTTTCCAAAACACTTGTATATATTCCGTATAACATGGCCTTAACACTCATCATTCATAACGTCATTGATCATAAACTTCCATGGATAGAAAAAAAAACACTTCCAAAACTTTCTTTGTCTTCTGTGATCACTCCAATTTTGTATCACGCATTATGTGATGTACGGTTCCACAAGAAGTGGTCAACTGCGAAAGGGTAATTGGACACATTGACTGGTATTTCAATGTCTCTCTGCTAGTAATGTCCACAAACAGTGCGGAAAATGGACCACATGAGTTCCGACGTAAACCACATGGCAAATCCAACAAGGTCAAATATTGTCTCAACCGCATACCCTCCGTCAGCAATAGTATGGTTGAAGGGGTCATCCACAGTGCTGTCAAACACGAACCGCATGGCAATAAACTGTACACTGATTCCCAGTCTGAGTTCCACCAGAGCCACTTAGCTCTTAATCAAACATCCGGAATGCTGGAAAACTCAGCATATCTCTCTGCATCTGTGGAGAGAGAAACAGAGGGATTGACAAGTCCCCAAAGAGCGGACTGGGTGCAGCTCCAACAAAACTCAAGAAGCTTGACAGCATCCAGAACAAAGCAGCCCGAGTGACAAGGACCACACGCACAAACATCCACCACCCACACTCAGTAACAGCATGGTGTACTCTTTTCTTAAAAAAAAAACACCAAGGTTTCTCAGAAAGCCGTTAACATACTCACGACAACTTCCACCCAGAGAATAAGGCCAGCAGATATTTGGGAAAGTACCCTTCCATGGCAATCATCATCCTTTTTAAATACATTTAAGTCGTCAATGGACAAGCACATGGACGTCCATGAATAGTGTAGCTTAGATGGACTTCAAATTGGTGTGACAGATAGGTGCAATATCGCGGGCCCAAGGGTCTGTACTGCGCTTTAATATGATATGTTTTATATCCTGCCTTGAAAATATGTCGCTATTCCTTCTTTGTCATGGGGTCAAAATTCTGGAAATTTCCTCCCTCATGGCATTGTCAGTCTGACTGCAGCAAATAGACTGCAAAGTTTCAAGAAGGCAGCTCATTATCAACTTCCCCAGAGGAAAGTAGTGATGGGTAATAAATGCTAACCAAGGCAGCGATGCCCATGTCGCATGTTTGAATTTTAAACAGCAATGTGAAGTTGGCTGCAGGGAAATCGTTTGAGGTGCAGTTCGTGATTTGCATTCCATTCCACAGCTGAACACACCAAAATATCTAAATTATCTCCATAACTGGTCCTCATATTCCAAAGTACAAGGAAACATTTGTTCGAGCTCCACTTTGGCCTGCATTTGTGGCTAATCTTCTGCTCCACCTGTTTCAATGGAACTCTTGCCAGAATGACACGACCTTCAATATCGATTCACGTGGAGAAATGCTTTTAAATTTTCAAATTCCATGTTTTATGTTCATGAAGTCAGAATTCACACGACACCAAATTATAGTGCGTAGGTTCATTTGAAATCACATATATTTGGAGAGCTGCTACTTCATCAGGTGACTTCATGGTGATCTGAGCATGAACTCATTTCCAATCGACGCCCTGTCTCAGTTTTTTTTTGTTTCGGTCTGTCTACGTCTACCTCTGTCTTTCTCTCTATCTCTCTCTCTCTGTCTCTCGGACGAAAGCAGCCTGATCGGTCACTGGATCTCGACCTTTTCCCATTAAATTCCACTGACTTCACGCTGGCAGGGGAACTATGCATTTGTTCTTGAATGTACTCAATGACAATCCAATCTTTTTGAGAATTCCACTCTTACACTACCCTGTGAGTGATGAAATCTCAGCCACCCTTACCGGAATTGTGCACCCATGTCCCAAGATCATGACCCCTTTCCCTGGATATTCTGAAACGGGTTAAACATCAAGCCCTCATCGTGTTTTTCAAGGCCGATCGAAATATTTACGTTTCAATGAGATCCTCACCAAGGAATATGAGCCCAATGAATCCAATGTTTCCTTACTGGACACATCTGCACTGCCAGAAATCAGTCTGGAAGATTTCACTGCCACCATTCCAACGCAATGCACTGTACCTTAGGCAAGGCATTCTCACCCGCACGCAATAATTTAAGGGTCTCTGCAATGTCTTGTACAATCACTGTGGAAAGATTTCTTTACACTTGGACTGAACCCCTTGTTCAAAGAAGGTCAAATTAGCACTTACGTTTCTATCTTTTACTTGTTCCCTTGCTTCCAATTACGGATGTACCGGGTCACCACCTCTCTTTGTTCGTCATCACGAACATACTGTTAAATGTCTTTCTTTAAAACTCTGGTCTTCTGTCCTCTCCAATTTTCCCTTCAATGTCATTAATCTTACACTCATTCAAATTGGACTGCATCTTTCATGTATTTGCTCAGTGGCCCAACTCATCCTGTAAGCATTGAAGCGCCTTCTCATCATCAAACATTGCAATATCACCTTTGATCATTCTCAGCCAAAATAACTGAAGTGTGTTATGAATACCTCAGGTCCCTCCGTCGATTATCCACACGCTCCATTGGTCACCTCCTTTCACTGAAAATGCACTATTTTTCCTGCCTATGAACCCATTCTTTGTCCTGGCAAGTATATTTCCTCCAATAACTTGTACTTCAATTTTGAACGCAAGTCTATTATGTTGGATCTTCATATAGATCTTCCAAAATCCGTGAACACTACGTGGATCAAGTTATCCAATTTTCGTATAATAGTTACCCACTCAAAATTCGTAGCGTTCTCAAACACGATTTCCATCCCAGGCATCATGACAATTTTTTTCTGATCGACAGTGCTTATGGTAGAGGCCCGAGTACTGCATTAATCACGACAGCCTGTACATTGTGGTTTCCCCCTTCCTCAAATTTAGAACAGTTAGTTCACATTTTGCATCCCTAAACTGCCAGAATTGTGTTTTGATTTTTCAGAATGTGCAAAAATTTGCATTGTATTAGGGCGAAACATGATTAGATTAAATTACTTACAGTGTGCAAATAGGCCCTTTGGCCCAACAAGTCCACACCGACCGACAAAGCGCAACCTATCCATACCCCTAACCTAACACTACAGGCAATTTAGCATGGCCAATTCAACTCACCCGCACATCTTTGGACTGTGGGAGGAAACCGGAGGAAACCCATGCAGACACGGGGAGAACGTGAAAACTCCACACAGTCAGTCGCCTGAGGCGGAAATTGAACCCAGGTCCCTGGCACTGTGAGGCAGCAGTGCTAACCACTGTGCCACCATGCCGCCCTGCAGGGATTGAATCTATCGCCATTTCATTTAGTCCCAATAAATTCAGTTGACCAGGCCCCTCCGCCACATTCCCAAAGAAGGCCTTATGTCCAAAACGTCAATTCTTCTGCACCACGAATGCGGCCTGACAGCTGTGCTTTGCCTGCACCAAACGTTTCGACTTTGTACTACAAAATCTGCAGTCCGCATTTTCTAAAATGAATTGACCAATCTATGTACATTGATGTACACTGTGTGTACTCACAGAGTTGGAAGTGCGTGGAGCGCACTGTTTGCAACAGTAGTACACACGCCAATATTTTGGGCATTTAAATGGTCATTGGATGGATGTGTGCATGAAAATGAAATACTGTAGCATAGATATTTTTCCACAGATCAGCGCAACGTCGAGGGCCGAAGGGCCTGCATTATGCTGCATTATTCTATGTTCTGCACTCTGTAGGTTTAAAGTCACAGTTGACACGATGTGAGGGCCCGTGCATTTGAAAGGTGAGGGATATCAAATGGAAATCTGATATTTGCCAAATTTGAAAGATTGTGCAATGTTGCAGTATTACACCGTATCCGTCCCATAGGAGCTGACAATGATAGGAGGAAAATCAACGTAATTTGAAATTTGAGCAGAAGTTTCAGAGGAAGAAAAAAAAGAAAAACAATCATTTCCTCTCGCAAATAAGTTGCTGAACACATTCGACCAAATGATAATGATTAGTCAAATATTGTTAGGTATACTGAGAAAGATGAGTGAAGCAGTTTGTCAAAAGACAAATAGAAATCAAGATCTGTGATTAGAAGACGATAAGATCCTTGGGGAGCTACTTAAGAATTTTTTTAAAGTTGGTTCAATGATTAAACACTTTTTATATCATGGAAAAGTGGAACTAAAAACAAAGGCAAATATTTGAAGAAGATGTTAAGTCGGACAGCATCAGTGGGCCCAAAACGCGAGGTAATATTTTGAATACAATGTGACTGTACCGGAGAATGACAGTTTTCCACACTGAGGACAGAGGGTGAGGAGGAGAGACAGGAAAAGATGATCAGAGTGCTCAGAGAATAAGACAACAGGCCTCTAATTATAGGAAAGGGTAGAATTAAGTCTCAGAATAGGTTCTGTTGATTGGGGGCGACGAGGTGAATGTTGCTCAGCTCTGCTGAGACCAATGCTGACAGGAGACGGATAGACAAAGGAGGAAAGGGGTGACTTGTAATCCAGAGAAAGGATAGATTTTTTGCTCTGAAGTTGTTGGAGTCCATTTTGAATCCTGATGAGTGTACAGTGCAGAAGTGGAAATTGAGCTGTTCCTGCAGCTGCTCGAGGAGATGTTGAGATGCACAGCGTCTTCAATGAATCCGCAACCACTAACCTCCTATGGTAGTGTGATTATATGATATGGATTCTGGTGTGAGGACTCGCTTCCAGTCAAAATCTTTAACGTCATTGATCTCTCAAGATGAGCTGCACTTTGGAAACCGGTGTCTTTGTGCCCATTAATGGTCACATCATTTCTCATTGGTGTAGAAGGCAGTGCTCAGTTCACAGTCCGCACACATCACAATCTATTGGTTGTTGGAAAGAAACACGGGCCTCTGTACCAGCCGTGTGAAGGAACTAACACTGACAGAAATCGAGGAGTTAATTGATACATTAACTGCTGCTCAGTATCTGTGAAACAGCACTCAGCTAATGTTCAGATTTGATCTGGTACCACCAGCTGGGACGATGTTTGTAACCCTCCTGAACTTACTTCTTCTGCAGCTATTGAACTGTGAGTTATGGTTTACTGAATACATTCTCTTACCCATTCATGGGCCAATAATTAGTGACATATATGTGGCAACAATAATATAATGGTCAGCCTGCGAGAGATAGAATATGGACATTATATAGAATAAAAAGTATTTTGTCTTCATTTCTCTATGACTGTTCCTGTGGTGTCAGAGATCCCCAACCTCCACCCTCCCCTCCTCCCTTAAACTTCCAATCGTTGCATGTATTCGTAGCTTCTGTACAGCTGACAGAGTTGAAGACCTACTCACACAATTCGAGTGTGTTTGGAAACCATGTCTGTCTCTGGTTTAACATTGTGTGTAGCCGGGAAAACTGCTGAACGCTATCTAACTAATTTATTAGTCAATATTTGGGAGAATGTAAAATAGAAGCTATGTATTTTGAATTTCTAGAAACTTGATATGCCACTGATTTTAGTCAGTATTTCTTCACTTTACATTCCAATACTTTCTCGATAGTGATGCATTTATACAGCTCCGTTCACATGCTCAGTGAAACAAAGGAGCTTTGATACATTTTGTTGGTGAGACACTCCTGTAATTTTGGAATCATGGCAGGCGATTTGTTCCGAGAGAACTGTTGGAATAATTGCTGTGATAAAGGACCCAGTTAGCTGTTCATCTGCGAATAATTGAAGGGTCACTTCACACAAAACTATAACACTGCTTTCTGTCCACAAATGTTGCGAGATCTGCGAAGGTATTCCAGAAATTTCTCATTTGTTTCTGATTTCCAGCATCCACTGTTCCTTGATGTTCTTTTTTCAGCCAGTTTTCTTATTCACTGAATTTGATCGAATGATTGTCACTGCCCAGTTCAATATCAATAGCTCTTCTTTCTGTACCAGACAGTGGTTAAAGTTCAGTCTTTACCTAATGATTTTTTAAAGAAATCTTTGTTCATAGTATAGCTGTGCATGCATGCCTAGTCCCTAGTCCCTAGATTTGGAACGGGTCACTTCTGTACAGTAGTCAAAAGGTGTGGTGCTGGAAAAGCACATCAGGTCAGGCAGCATTTGAGGAGCAAGATAGTCGACGGTTCTACCATAAACTCTTCATCAGGAAAAAATCTCATTTTCCAAACGTCGACTGTCCTGCTCCTCCGACGCTGCTTGTTTCGCTGTGCTTTTCCAGCACCACCCTTTACAACTCTGCTCTCCAACATCTGCAGTCCTGACTTGCTCCTAATTGTATACTGTATTACTGAAAAAACAAACATTGGAGTTTGACTCTATTCAACAAAGACACGAAAAGCATCTCTTACTTGGACTTGACTGTATTTATATGTATTTGAAGCATCGCAATGGTCCGTAAACTGAATGGACCAGAAATTTACATTCATCAGGAACACCTCAGACAGTTGCCTATCCATTGTGCCTTGTCGGCAGCTGCCAGCAGATTTAATGCATCCCTCAGCACGTAGCACTGGACCTTGGAAAGTGTCAATCTGAAACACTCAGTCGGGGCCAAATGTTTGATCTGGAAGACCACAAACTATCGTGGAAACCAAAGTGCAATTTTCAGCGAGTTGGTGGTGCTCCAGGTTCAGTCAATGTTTGTCTCGATCTGTGTGACGGGGAACCGACCGGAGAGCACTGAGCCCTAAGTCCCGAGCTGCTTGAGATGAAACACGACAGAAACCACTGCATCTTTCTCCGTGTTTGACCAATTCGCTTTCTCTCTCAGGGGTAAGACTGCTGCATATTAAGGCAAGGTTGAGCATAACATTGTTTTGCTGGCAGTGAGATTTGCTTAGATTTTAATTTATTTTAAACACGTTGCCACATCTTCTGGTGTGAGCTGTGCCAAACTTAGTTTTAGAGAAGATCTGAACAGAAGTATCGAGGCAATTTACGCATCTTGTCTATCTTTGACTTTTCTTGTTCCCAGTGCTATCACTTCAGGCAAGCAAAGAAAGAAGCAACTTTCAGTCTTCTCAAGAAAATCTGAACAGCTGGAACGGTTCTCTGTTACATTTGTGTGCACTGGATTCTGTGATAATAGTGAACTCTGTGTCAGTAAAACAACCATCAATGCTCTGTCTACTGTTGATTGAACTCATGCACACATGGACAATTCTCTCAGAATATTCCAATACTCTGCATAACCATGGTGTGATAGTATTTGCAGACCTATGTTACTTGAAATCATGTGCCCTGCATTCAATGAACCTTTTGCCTAATTTGTTCTTGAGTGATGAATGTGTTCGGGGACGATTAAACTTAGGAAATTAAACTTATGACGCTTTTTTCTATGTTTTTTTACAAAAACATGGCTCGGCCAGCATGACTGAAAATCCAACCTTGCGGTGTTGATCTAAGTTCATGATCCACTTGATCCATTGAGGATAGGTTCTTCAAAATACATGAAGACGAGGATTACAGAATCTTCATCAAGCATTAGTCAGGAAACAACGGTGTCATTCAATCAGGATGGGGACCTATAAGTCCGGTACTGCAATTTTCTGTGTGGCTGTTTAGATGGTGAGCCAGCAGTTTTGTTAGATTGTGTGAAGGAGCTTAGTTGAATTGTTGGAGTTAACTTTGATGGTGTCAGTTCAAAACAGAACGTTGGTGATGAATGCTTTAAGTTGTTAAGATAATCTAAAGTTTGTACATATAGTTAATTTGCGACGGGTGCCACCAGCCTTTCAAAGTATGGTGTACTTTATTGCAGCAATGTAAGGTGCGATCATTCTTTCACAATTCTAGCTTGTTTATTGAACAATGAGGGAAACACATGGAATATGACCGGTTCAACTTACATAAACCAGTTCAAAATTCACCTCTTACCAAAGTAATGAATATCTGACTTCTTAATCCACTGTTGTTATTTTTACAATTCTTTATTTGTCAAGAACAAATAATTGGGAGAATTACTTTCAGGCAACATTTTTCAATGATACATTTTCTCCTTCACTGAGACTTGAATTCTTTATTTTCAACTTCATTCCACCACTCGGGTATAAGGCAAAATCTAATCGATTCTTTTATGCCATCAACGAGCGAAATCATATCAAATGGGAGTTGAACATTTTGCTTAGTTTCTAAGTTTAGTGATTAATATACGTTCGCTGTCAATTCTCATTCAAAAATCACAACTATTCCCCATTTTTGTTGGTGTCAATACTTTTATTCCTTTGGATATCCCACCTCGTTTTACAATTAATTGAATTACGATATTTCAGTCAACTTGAGATTATTTTTTGAAATCTAAATAAATGCTAAAAACAAGTTACAAAACGATGTTCATGTCCGTCGTGTGTAGTTGCAACAGACTGGAAATCAACTTGCTATCTCGCTAGATATCGTGTTTCTGCTTGCAGTAGTTAGCAATCTGTGTTGGTGAAATAGTGTACTAGCACTGGGGAAGGAGCAGAGAGTGTTCACAGCATTGATTCCGGAGATGAGTGGGTTCACTTATGAGGAGCGATTGAGACGATCAGAATTGCACTTCATGGAATTTAGAAGAATTAGGAGGGAGTCTTATAGAAAAACATAAAATTGCAAAGGGAATAGATATGACTGAAATATGGAGGTTGTTCCCACTGGGGTGTAGGGCGTGGGGGGGTGGGTGGTTGGGAATGGAAAGTACCAGAACCGTTATATTGCGATTCTGTGGAATTCCCTGCACCGTGAAACAGTTGTCTCAGAATTGTAGGATGTGGTTACATCAAAGATAGATGAAGTTTTGCAAAGAATAGGAATTAATGGCTGTGTTGAAAAGTCGGGACAGTGTAACTGAATCCAAGAAAAGATCAGCAATGATCGCATTGAAAGTGGAGCAGGATTGAGGTGGCAAGATACATAGTCCTACTTCGTTTTCTTAGATTTATGTGCTCTTATATCGGAGTGAAATGTGCAGTACACTGTCATTGCATTGACTGTCACCTTATTCCACATTGCAAATTATGTCTTCCACACTGTTGCAAGAGAAATATAGCGTAGATATTAAATTTTGCAAAACTAGTTCAAATGGCCACAGCAGTTACAAATCAACCAAGATTATTCCATAATTACACACTGTCTCAAATCGCAAACACTGGTGCTTCTGCAGCCTGGGTTTGCATCAGTTCTCCCATCAGCTCGGGTGTTCATTATGATGCCACTGGTCTGACGTGGATTTGTTGTTTTCCAAAACTGTCCGGTTAGTGAGGAACATCAAATGTCTAATATATCGCATTAAATGTAACAGCCTATCTTGTACACCCTTATGCAGTGCTTCGAAAGATTTTCAGAGTTGTATATATCTCCTTCGTTCTACGAGACCAACAGAGCTCTTGAATGTTCGAGTATATTGACATGTATATAACACTGTACAAAGTAATAGATTCAATTTCTCACTAATATATCAATTATAGAAACGCAAATGGGACAGAACAGGTGATATGATGAGTGGTTCAAGTAAGTATGATGAAGTACAGGTTCAGAAAGGGCAAAGCTGTAGGGTTTTATTGGATAAATGAGGGCAATATCCCAGTAAATGCATCAGGCTGCAATGTACTGTTTTCGATTTTTGATGTTCGTTTTCTCCCACTGAGTACGATACAAAAAATTGAAGCAACAAAGATTGAACATTAAATTGTAGCAATATTGCACACGCATCTTAAGGAGGTAAAACGATCAGTTACATCGGTGAATGCAAGGGATAGGAGACGTTGTGTAGCAGGGATTCAATCAATCAGAGTGAGTTACCATCTGTTAACATATTGACAGATGGCCGGTGTTGTCCGATTGCCTGAAAGTAGAAATGAAATTATCCCGAGAACCAAAGCAAAGAATTTGAGCTGTTTAGAATTTTCAAAAGTTGCAAGGTAAAGAATTCGCAGGAAACTAAAAATCAACAAAAGTTGTCTTACTTTGGAAGAAATTCTACATTAACTAAAATTGGACATAGGTTTGAATTCATTTTTCAGCTTGGGAGAGGAACAAAATATATAATTAATGAACATCATTAACGGGGCAAGTTCAGTAAACTCCTGATCATTTTCTTAAGAAAAGTACAATACTGTTCATCACCATCCTGTCCCCACTGCAGAAGACCATGTGTAAAATAAGAAATTTTAACTTCATTAAAATTGGACAAACGTTTGATTTCCTTTTTCAGCTTGGGAGATGAACAAAATATATCATTAATGAACATCATTAACAGGCAAGTTCAGTAAACTCCTAATCATTTTCTCCAAAAAAGTCCAATACATGTTCCTCACCATCCTGTCCCCAGTGCAGAAGCCCGTGGGTAAAAGATATTGACAACGACAATTTTTGGGTAATAAGGAAAGGTAATGGAACAAATTCAGCAGTTAGCACAAAGAGGTTCCCAACGACACCTGGAGCGCATGATCTCCTTCTTTTGTTCTGAGAAGTGGTTTGTAGCCAGTTATATATTCAACTGTTTATTTCGATCCATCATAAAGCCTTATGTTCTGGAATTGGTGGAAAGTAGATTTCCTGCTGGATATTGTCGATGACTTAATCTCGTGATGTTGCCGCCATGTAAATAGGGGAAGAGGATAAAGCCGAATTTTAAAGATGGCAAATACAGCACTTCAAAAAAAGGACATGCTTTCGGCACTTAGTTGCTGACTAAGCATTGTTAGTCAAGGTTTATTTCAGCAATGCTAATCGAATTAATATCTAAACTCCTGAAATCTTTGGAAGGGGGGACCTTGCTTTGGTAACTGGAGAGCATTACTGCTATCTACGTGGATCATCACGATGTTGAGTAAGTCGGCAGTGCACTAACAAACAGAAAAGTCAGTGGGTTGGCAGTGTGCCTCTCTGTGTGGAAACAATTCAGGTAAATTTAGAAGAAAAATGACAATATTTGATCCCTGCCGTAAACATATTACCTGTGTTGTCGGTATTGCATGAAAAGAGGATGTTAAATTTCCAACTATCATACACTTATAGAGTCATATCACGAAGACAGACCCTTCCGAATAATATGTTCCATGCCGACCAAAATGTCTGCCCACGCTCACTCCATTTCCCTACACGCTGCCCATGTCCTTCTAAACCTTTTCTATTCAAACATTTCTCCAAATGCCTTTAAAATGTTATTTACATATCTGTCACAACCATTTCCACCAGCAACTCATTCCATGTGCGAATCATACTCACTTGAACAACTTTATTTCGCAAAGAAATGATAATTATTGTCTGCAGCTGTTGCATCTGTTTTGTTTATTCTTCGTCATTGCGTTGATTGTTAACACTTTAATTCCCATCTCTCTATTTCAGGCAGTCTCGTCGATACCCAGGCCAACAGTGCAGGTAATTGCATGTTTTTTTTCCAGGGATTTGAATTCCTATATTCTGATGTTTCTGCTCAAATACAAAGTGGTGGTGATAACAGCATCTGTTAATGCTCACTCGTTAATCAGTTGTCTGTTCATAACAGAAAGGGTGGTGGTTGCATTACTTCTTAAGGTCTCTCATTTTAGGATTCCTGGGGGTAGGAGGGTATAAAGGAAGCGGTTCCAATGCACACTGCCATTCTCAGACAGAAAGACAATACATGGAGGTACTATGATAATTCATCTGCACACACAGTGCTGCAGTCGGCAATGTATAGAAACGATTTCACTCGCTATTGCGCAGTGACATCATTCTCACATGACCATACATCCCACAATATTTCGGCCTGTGAGAGACGGAAGTACGTTTCAGTTTCAGATATTCTCAGGGTGGATCAGTTGTGGTTATTCGCCATTCAGCGCGCCCACATCCCATGAATGAATAAGACGAACCTTCTCATGGAAACATTTGCCTGATCCACTTCGTGAGTGAGCATTTTTTAAAAAAAGTGATCTTTGCCTTTCACCATCTACAATACACATCCTAAGTTATATTGCGACAGTGTGTATTTTTGCCCTGACCTCACTCCCATTGCATTGTGCGCGTGGAATACTGGCTGCAATATAGAGCTTACACAATTGCGCATTGCTCACTATGATTAACATTTCGATATTTTCCAGAGATGGTGAGGCTCAGACTTGAGAATGGGGGCAGTCCTTGCGCTGGCCAAGGGGAGATTCACTACAAGGGGCAGTGGGGAACGGTGTATGGTGATGAATGGGACCTGCCAGATGCTGCAGTTGTGTGTCGGGAGCTGGACTGTGGCACCGTGATCTCTGCCCCGGGCGGGGCTCACTTTGGACAAGGATCCGGACCCATTGTGACCTCGGATGTGGAGTGCAACGGGACCGAGCGCGCTCTGAAGGAGTGTCAATCAGAGGAATGGGATCACCACCTCTGGTCACACCACAATGATGCTGGCGTCATCTGTTCAGGTAAAAACCTGCTGTCGTTTCTGCGTGGTATTATCAAATTCCGGGGCTGTGTGCAAACAGAAAAGGGTATGATAACTGTCCAATACATATTAACATCAAAATGACAGAATCACTGATTTATTCGTTATCGTTACTTAAACTATTGAATACTTGAAGGTAATGGGAGAGGTAAGTACCTGTTACCGTTTCCACTCCGGTGAAGGGGCAGGACAGGTGTCCATTGTGATGTCACTTAAAGCCACATTGAGAGAGCTGCACCGCTGGAACTATCAGAATTACAAATCAATGTTTAATGATATTCAACATTGTGTTGGATGGCACAATCACTTTGTATCGTTTATTTACTGACTGGAAGTCACGTTAACTCAAACAGCTGAGGGTCAGGATTCTGGGGAATGAACATGAATGGGGTCGACAGGGCGACAAAGCCACACAGATTGATGGAACAACTTTTATCCGACTGTGCCAGATCTGCTATTAATCAAATGAATGTTCATCATTCAATAATCTGAGTTCGTATTGTTTGAACGTTTTTCTGATTCAATGCTTTTCTATTCAGGCCACTTCAATCCGAGGTTGGTCCAAGGAAGTTCTCAATGTTTCGGGAGACTGGAGGTCCAGTTTGTTGACACATGGAAAACAATGTGTGGTCTTGACTGGGATTTGAAAACCGCCAATGTGGTCTGTGCGCAGCTTGATTGTGGAGTGGCCGTGTCTATTTCAAGCTCTGCTCATTCTGGAGGCAGTACCGTGCTCATGGGTTCTGAGGTTTTTAAATGTATGGGCAATGAGACTCAGCTGAAAAAGTGCCCTCGGTCTTCAGACACTCACCAGGATTGCAGAGAACACAACAACGTTACCCTGAAATGTTCTGGTGAGTATGGATGTAATGAGAAAAAAAAGATTAATGTTTGTTAAAGTGGTGGTGCTGGCATTGGCGGCATTGCTCTAAAAGTGTCAAATCTAAACTAATCCTCCTGGCTTCCCGTACTGCCATGCACGAATTGTAATGTGGTAAAATAAGCACACAAGTATTGGGAATTAAGATGCTTCGAAATCTTTATAATTGTATTGATGAGATTTCAGCGAGTTTGCAAACTGTCTGCAACCACCATATTTTATTGTTTTAATTGTCTAAAAAACGATCATTGACGATAACATTAAGCACTGGTCAATGTAGATATATACAATGAATATCAAACAATTAGATTTCTGACAAGCCAATAGATTTTCTTGAGGAGTCCCTGACCCGCAAAGATTTTTTGGACGCCTTTTTTATATCTAAACTGTTTGAAATAAGTGTACATCAATTTTTTTAGACAATTACACCAGGACGAATTTCTGGCTCACAATGACTTACCATCTGAAATCTATCAACTTTCTCATATATTTAACCATCTTATTCTGGATTTGTTAGGGGAGCCAAAGGTGGTCCAGCTGATTCCCTGATCTTTGACGTTTGTTTGAGTTTATCTTGCCTTCATGCCATTGTGGGTTTGACAATAGTGTCTATACTATCACTGTCTAATTTACTGTCATTCCAATGTGCATGACACTTTTCCCCGCAAACCTTAACATTTTTGCCAAGTAGTTTTCTGAGGACCAGCTAACGGGAGTATTTTTTCAACCTGCCTTCTTCCAGTAGTCATCTTCCCATCTGCCTGCATTTGTTACATCGCCTTCATTTCAAGACCATCTACGACCTGTCCAATATATTCGTGTCAAAAGTAGAAGCATGTTCATACATGTATTTGAGTATTGCTCGCCTTCACCTCCTCAAGGACCAAGCCACCCTTTGTAAATTATGTGTTGTACCTGCTGGAATGCAATGCTTTTCTATTGGCTGAAAGACAACTGGATAACAATCACCATAATGTCTCCAATTCACTCCATTTGCAAACTTAAATTTAAGTTGCATTCCTAGCTACTCAGCCACATATACTGTTAAATTCAGCGTGACAGCTCATGGAGCACTCAGCTCATCTGTTTAACTGCACTTCATCAATAAGTGAATAATGAAAAAGGTAAAAATCTGAAAGCATGTGCTGCACGTCATCTTCCAAGTTGCCTAAACGTACCCCCTCACATATTTTGCAAGAGGATTTATATGCTGCTTGTCTGTGCACTGTATGGCCTTCTAAAGTTGGTATCTGCCATAATTAGTAGTTTCACCTTCTCGATATCTGCCACTATGAGCTAGTTTTTAACTGTCATCCTGTTGCTTAATGCAAACTTGCAAAAAACACAAACCCACAGCATCTAATTGCGTTCCATACTATGCCACATGACTTTTAATGATCTCTCCTTTCTGATATTCAATTGCCAAATTGTGTTATTCAACTTTCTCACATATAGTTAAATGGTTGAGGTGTAAAACATACACATGAAGCAGAGAGGAGCACAAGATTAGGGAAAGAAGATGAGTGGAGTCTGAGGTAAGATGAAAGGAGATCGATTGGCCTGGACTGCAGCAACCCTGATGTGGATCGGTTTGCTCAGTTGTCCGAATAGCTGGGTTGTGATGCATGGCAATACTAACCGCTTTATTCCATTACCCCCATAATCCGAAATTGCCATGGAGCTCCTAACCTTATCAGCTCTCTTCTCACCGGACGAATGGAGGTCATCAGGTTAAATCATCACCAGTCTCCTTTCTCTCGTGGGAGAGCAGCCATCAAATCAACCCAGATCAGGGAGCATGGGAAAAGTCACAAGTCTGTAGGCATCAACTGCATGCATCATTAATACTTTTCAAAAATGTTAGCATTTAACTAGGTGGAGCAATCGATTGAAAGAGAAAAGACATGCTTTCTGTTAGAGGAGTTGCTACTGAGTAAAGTTCTCACATTTCAAAAATCTATAATCCACCTTCTTTTGTCACAAGCGTTTGGGACATTCAATCTCCCTTTCAAATAGCGACTGTCAATTTTTATTTTTCTCAGAATGCTTTTTTTGTAATTCCCTTCAAAAGAATTTGTGCAGAATGGGATTCTCATTTTCGTCAAGAGGCAACTATAGTTTTTCAATGTTTGGTCAAGTTAGGCTTTATGGATGAAGACAGCAGGGGCAGAGAGTGAAATGAAACAGAGAACACGCCCTCCCATCGAAGACCTTATTCAATGTTCATTTGTTGAAGGGGTACATGCATTCTCATGCTCCCGACTGTCTAACTAAAAGGAAAAGAGCATTTCTGCAGATGATGTAATTGCCGGGTAGAATAACCAAAAATGTCCAATATTAAATGGATACCGGGAGTGTGGCATTATGTTGCAAAACTGATTGTTAACATGAAAAGAATTCCTTAATTCGGAACAATGCAGGAAATAGGGAAATTCATTTTCAGGTGCAGCTCGTTTCATGCATTACAATGACTCACACCGTGATGCTTCAGTTCTTTTTTGTGAATTGAAAGGCTTCACTTCCAAAATGAACACGGGGAAAGATGAAAAAAAATTGCTGGAGAAACTCAGCAGCTCTGACAGCAACTCTTGAGAGAAATCAGAGTCAACTTTACGAGTCCAGTAATCCTTATTCAGAACCGTTCTCCATTATCACATTTTAGTTAAATATCATTGCATTGTCCATTGTAGAGTGTGGAGAGAAGACAAGTCCACACTTGGAATAATGTGTTCAGTTCTGGTCGCCGATTATAAGAAAGATGTTAAAGCTTTAGAGAAGGTCCTGAGGTGTTTTACAAGCAAGTTGCTAGTACTAGAGAGTATGTCTTACGAAGAAAGGTTGAGGAGGCTAGGGCTTTTTCCCATGGAAGCCAAGAAGGATGAGATGGAAATTGATAGAGGTGGACAAGATGATGAAAGGCATAGATAGAGTGGATAGCCAGAGACCTTTCTCCATGGCACGAATGCCTATTCCGAGGGAGCATAAGTTTAAGGTGATTGGAGAAAGGTTTAGTGGAGTTGTCAGAGTCGGCTCTTTACACAGAAGTGGTGGATGCGTGGAATACACTGCCGGCAGTGCTACTACAGTCAAATATATTGGGGATATTTAAGCGACTCTTGGATAGGCACATGGCAGTTAGTACATTGAAGGGCATGAAGGGTAGTCTGATTTTAAAATAGGATAAAAGGCTGGCACAACATCGAGGAGTGAAAGTCCTGCACTGTGCTGTTCAGTTGAGTGTTGTATGTTCTATGTTGTTGTGCCATCGTGTACGCATGAAGTTGACTGAGGACGAAGGAAGTTATTGGGAAATCCTTTCCAATTTGGTCAGCATATCATTGGGAAATTATGTCTTTCTATACCCTCATTTTGTTTTAAATGGAAATAGATGTTGGAAAGAACCACCATTAAACTACCAGCAAATCGTTACAGATACACCTTTCCAAGTCTAATATCTTGTACTGAAATGTGCGAGCAAGGGGATAGTTTTATTTTTTTTACATTTGGCCAGAGTGGGAATGCAAACAATGAATGCACTCAGTTTCCAGTAAGGCTACGTTGAGGGAATTCCTTTTGGATAGAAATATCCGAACATATTGGCAGCAGATCAGGAGTTTGCTACATCAGAACAATCATGTCAACAAATGTGAGTTTGGCCGAATTGAGGAAAATCATCACAAAAGTTGCCTGTGACAATACCTAATCAATTAGGAATGGTGGATGGAGAGTAGGCAGGAAGCACTTCAATTCACTACTTCGAGGCTCCCATCAGCCCACTTCCCAAAATCCATCGTGGCCTGTTTACACTTCACTTCATTTCACTCTTGCTCCATATCAACAGTACGTATTCCTCCATATCTCTCTCAAATGTTTGGAAAAGAAAGGCGATGGTAAAAATGAAACTGTCTGAAAAGCTATCGGATAAGCCATGACAAAATAGTTCTTTCTTTAAATGGTACATTTACTTGTGATTGTTAATTCTTGAACGTTTCAATTCAGTTTAACCGTTGTCATGAATACATTTCGTGTTGCAGATGAAAATTGGTGGCCAAGACTGGTGAATGGGGGAAGTCGCTGTGATGGCCGAGTTGAGGTTTATTACAATGGAAGCTGGGGCAGAGTGGAGGACACCCTCTGGGATCTGAATGATTCCCACGTGGTTTGCACACAGCTGGGATGCGGTCATGCCTTAGAAACTTATAAGTCTTCACAGTACGAGGAAAGTGATAGCCGTCCGTGGGTGTATGATATCCAGTGTCATGGACAGGAATCTCAGCTCCGGGATTGTAGGATCTCAGGCCCATTGAATTCATCTGTCACCAACAGTAGTGGCGTAGTCATCCTCTGTTCAGGTAAGAAGACGCTACACAGAAAGACTTGCTCAGAACTATCAAAACAAATGTCTTCATGGTTCAATGCTGCGTCTACCAACGGGATAATTTTCATCTAGATGCCTTGCTATTTCTTCTTTGAAAATAAACTCAAGCATATTCCATGCTACAGAAGTTCAGCTAACCGGTCTATGTTTCCCCATCTTCCATCTCCCGCCCTTTTTAAACAGTGGCGTCACATTCACTGTTTTCCAATCTGCTGTAACCGCCCCAGAGCCCATTCAATTTTGTCAAATTACAATAAATGTATTTGCTATATCCACAATATCTCTTTTAGTATACTGGAATGCACTCCATCAGGGCCAGGAGACTTCTGTACCCTGAAATCCTTTCGCATCCTCAACACTATCTCTAACGTAGTACTGATTGTTTCCTAACTTGTTTCCTAACTTCGCCTCTTTCTCATTCAGTGGCATGTCATTTGTGTCATCCACTGTGAAAACTGAGACAAAATACCAACTCAATCCCTCCGCCATTTCGTTATACATTCCATGACTAAACACCCCTTCTCAACCCCAAAAGTACCCATTTTCAATTTAGCGACTCCTTTTTGTAATATCTATTTAAAGAAACATTTGCAATTTATCTTTATATCCCTGGTTAACTGTTGCCTCATAAAATATGTTACTTAATTTGAAGCCTTTTTTTGTGGCTTTCTGTTGATCTTTAATGCTTTCACAGTTTTCTAGTTTCCCACTGACCTTTGTCACTTTGTATGCCTCCTCTTCCAATTTGATAGACTCTTGATTTCCTTTGACACACATGATTGATTTATCCCTTTCCTACAGTTCTTCCTTTTCACTGATGAGCATTCTGAAATTCTCCTCTGAAATTCCTCCACTGTTCATCAACTGCCCCACCATAATGTGTTTGCTTCCAGTTTACTTCAGCCAACTCCTCCATCATTCTAATACATTCTCCCTTGATTAAGCATTACACGAATCAATATACTCTGCTGGACTAAATGAAGAAGGGAGTGCATATTGATCGTATAAAATTATGTGTTTTTAATCTAACAGAACATATTCAGTTAAGGCTTTCAGATGGTGGAAGCCCTTGTGCAGGTCGAGTGGAGGTTTACTACAATGGAACATGGGGATCAGTTTGTGACGACTCCTGGGACATGATAGACGCTGAAGTGGTTTGCAAACAACTGGGCTGTGGACACGTCATGGATATGTCACTTCCGTCCTCGGATGAACCCGGCTCAGGCCCAGTTTGGTTGAAAGATGTGAAGTGTTCTGGAAATGAATCATTTCTCTGGGAATGTCCTTCAGCACCATTGGGTCACCAAGACGATTGTTCTCATAAAGAAGATGTGAGAATTATGTGCTCTGGTAAGGCCACGCCATATTGTTATTCTCCATTTTTTGTTTTGATGTGGGACTTTATGGACTGTTGTATTGGGAATTAGGGAGTATGTGCAGCAAAGACAGCAACTGAACTTAGTGGTGCATGTGTCTCAGTGTTTCGCACTTATGCTTTAAAGCGCTAGGGATTCAGGGAATTGTGTGTGTGGGGTTGCATATTCTCCCCGTGTCTGCGTGGGTTTCCTCCGGGTGCTCTGGTTCCCTCCACCAATCCAAAGATGTGCAGGTCAGGTTAATTGGCCATACTAAATTACACATTGTGTTTGATGCGTTAGTCGGGGTAAATTCGGGTCGGGGAAAAGGTCTGGTTTTGTTTCTCATCAGAGGGTCAGTGTGGACTTGTTGGGCCTAAGCGCCTGTTTCCGTACACTGGGGAACCTAATCTGGAGTATATTCCTCGTTGAAGTGCATGCCAATCTCTGCACTAAAGGTATCATTAATGGTCCATTGTCAATATTCTGGAAAAGTGAATATTCTCCAAAATATTCCAAAGCGTGTATTCAGGAGAATCTGTCAATTATGTTTTTTAGTTGTGTACCCAGTGATGATCATTGTGATTCCTGTCTGTGTATCCCTCGATCGTTCTGCGGCTTTAAATCGGATTGATTCTTAATTTTCCTTCAGTGTATGTCCTCTTTATACTTTCTTCCAGATTTTCGCACATTAGACTTAGCCAATTTTTAAAAAAACTCTCGCACTGGTCACACATACTGGACATTTATTCTGATATACTTGCTTTGTCCGTGATCTTTTGAACTGTAACCACACTTCCTATTTGATTGCGAATCAGAATGGTTGAAATTGCCTTGGGGTTACCAAATACAAATTGCTCACCTCAATATTAAACAGGCATGATGTCAGCCCCTTTCCCAGTGGATCACTGCTTCCACTCGGTGGAATCTGAAAATCTACTTTGACCTTAGACTTTCTATTTGTTGTCTGTTTCGTCTGGCTCCATCCTTAGAAACTGAATCCTTTCAAGATTTTACCAGCACATTGTTGGGTGACTTTTGAAATTCCGTGAACTTTGCATCTTATGCCCTGCTTCTCCTTTCGGTGTCCGTGCTTTCTGCCAAATGTTTAGTCAGGAATCTCATGTACCTTATTCATTGACAAGACCTGGGTTGAATGTCAGAGGAGAGACATGGGAATGTATGGAAGACATAAACAATTTATCAACCTTAGCGCGTTGGTATTTTTTGAACAGAGCACAAGGAGATGCGGCTGGTGAATGGAAAGAATCGCTGTGAGGGGAGAGTGGAAGTGTTCTACAACAAGACGTGGGGAACGGTGTGCTCGGAAAGTCTGGATTTCCACGATGCTGCAGTTATTTGTAAACAGTTGCACTGTGGTTTCCGGTTGGATGTTTCTTACGACAATAAATTATTCGGAGCAGGAACGGGACCTATTTGGCTTGGTGAGATTGATTGTCCATCACACGAGTCAACCCTTTGGCAATGTCAGAGAAATCCATGGGGTCAACCCAACTGTAACGGTAGGAAGGATGCAGGTGTCCTTTGTTCAGGTAACACGACAAACCTTCTCAATACTCACGTGTCATTTCAAACACTGATTACTAATAGAACAAGCATCTTTCTCCTCTTTTCAGGGAGCGAGGTAACAAAAGACCAGCCTGTCAGTTCACATTCCTGCCGACAACAATCAGGTGCGTTATCGTCATGAATGTGCTCACTCTTGAACCGATGTTTCTGCTTTATGCTGCATTCAATCATACTCACTCCTGTGCCACAGATCGGCAAAACAGCGTGCGCCTGGATGGAGGGAGGAGCAACTGTTCTGGAAGAGTGGAGATCATGTGTGATACACGCTGGGGCTCGGTGTGTGGTGATTCCTGGGATATAACTGATGCCAATGTTGTCTGCAGACAGTTGGGATGCGGCTTCGCTCTGTCGGCCGGAGGAGGGCACACTGTCCCCCAGGGTAACGATGTGATCTGGCAGAATGCCGTGAAGTGTAAGGGACGTGAATCCGCTCTGTCTGACTGTCTCTCCCCAGGACGAGCTCAAAGGCACTGCAATTACAAGGACATTGCCAATGTGATCTGCTCTGGTAAGCTAAATGTTGACTGCCGACGAATTATCATTATTGTGGCAACTCATTGCCGTCATTTGTCTTCCTGAAGTCAATTTTACCTTCATGAATATTTGTACAATCTCTCCCTCAGAATCCGATTTGTTGCAGACTTCCCCTTCAACACCACCTGGAGGTATTTATGATTAAAAATATTAATGTTTCTGTTACCGTTACGTTTCTGATGAGTAGCGTTGATGCGTTTGGCACTTGCACGACTTTAAAGCTAATGTCAGTGTTTTCTTTTGAATGGATTCTATGCAATCACAAAGGCAGCTCTTAACTAAGATAAATCTCTTTGTCATCTCCTCCTTAAGGGCTGGAAATACCTATTGTCGTCTGCATAACCTTGGGAGTCATGCTAATCTGTGAGGTGCTCGTATTACTGGTGGTAATGCAGAGAAAATTACAAATGAAAGGTAAACCTCACAAGTGAGCTAATACTGAGCTATGTTTGTCGTTCCATATGGCTTTGGACCTTAACATTGTCATTCCACGCTTCCATCACTTGGCCTTGATCGTGATGAGTATGAGACCTTTTTCTTATATGTTCCTTTAGAGGTTTTGCCTGCTCAAACGCTACTTTTACTTTGATACAAATGCAAAAAATTTAAATACTGTATGTAGAACTTAAAATCAAATCAAAATAGCATTGAATATTCATCAAGGCAGAAAATACCTGCAAAGAGTAACAGAATGAACCTTTTACATGAACTTGTCACATACCATTAAGAACGAGAAATACCAGAACGCAAAATCAATGAAATTATTCAGTGCATTTCTCAGTCAGCCAGCAACTGGGTTTTCTTGTCTAACCAAACGACACCTGTGCATTCTTTATGCTAATTTCAAAGCACATCTTTGGGAGATCTATACCATTAGGTGGCAATGATGGCCAATACGACTTATATAATGCATCAGCTTATGTATTTTGAAATTGCTGTAAGTGTAGTTTACACGTATTAGTACAAAAAAGTACAATTATTTAATGATTATCACTTCATTAAAGTTCTCCTGATTTCACATTTCTCCTGATTTGCGTTAAACTAATATTAACAACAATATAATTGTCCAGTTACTATGACCATTTTGGAAAAAGTAATTTTTTCAAAGCATTGTGATTGAAGGACGGCTATCTTCAACATTCACGTGTGACCCCCTTCGTGATCATCAAAGTTTTGTTTGTCCAAAAATAAACAAAAAAGTAACAAAAAAACTTATTTCCTTGTCCATTGCCTGAACTAGTTTCAACTTCGACACTCCTCATTTTTTTCTCCATGTGCCATTCTGAGCTAGGATTTTCTTCTTTCAACATTGTCTGTGGAATTGCTAATTCTTCATTGGAACCAAATTGACCACAGACATGCTAGCAAGCAAAATTCCACTTTCTATCTTTAACATATTAAATTTCGCATGCTGATCAGTCATGAGAATGCATCATAGCCTGTTCACCTGGTTTTCCAAATCAATTATGCCCTCACTAATCGGTCAAAGTTGCGCTTAGATTCTCTTTTCCCGGATTTTATAAACAACCAGTAATTCGCACTAACGTTGCTTCACAAATAACCACACGTTGCTGCAGATGTTTAGCGACAAATGTTGACCAGTCAATCCTTCCTTCAACAGAACTTTACACTGTTGGCAGGGGCTCAAGTCTTGGTGTGTACCAAGGAATTTATGAAGAAATTGAGAACACTCCCACAGGCAAGAGGATGGATCAGAAACATGGAGCAGGTAT
Organism: Hemiscyllium ocellatum; assembly: GCF_020745735.1. NCBI lineage: Eukaryota > Metazoa > Chordata > Chondrichthyes > Orectolobiformes > Hemiscylliidae > Hemiscyllium > Hemiscyllium ocellatum. The sequence continues at coordinate 825,222 of NW_026867487.1, forward strand.
ATATTTCCAAACTCGTAGTAAACCATTCAAGAAGATGCAGAAGCTCCCTTCAATTTCCAGTTGTCAATGATCAGTGAAAAGGATGAACATGATTCGTTATCAAATCACTATCTTTGTGCTAAGGCAGCTGTCACAGTGAGAGGGCGGGGAGGGGTGTCTCTCTCTCTGTTTATAGAACATTGAATAGAAATGTACAGCACAAAACAGGCCCTTCAGCCCACGGTGTTGCGCCGAGGAAAAGTAAGAAGAATGTTTACTGCATGATAATTGTTGCTGACCTTAATTTCTGAAAGACCATTCCTGATATTTATAGGTAAATATGTGCCGAATGGCACGTCCCAAATCCACCCTGGTTCCGCACTGACTCCATCAGATATCTGAAACTGCGAATAATCTGTCCACACGCTGATTTCTTGGACAATAATAAAACTGCAGTCATTACTATCGGTTACACAACACTTCATATCGGAACCAAAATTGAGCAATTAATGAACAAATAAATATTAAAAATTACAGCTCAATAATCAGTGGAGACAGATGTCCGTTGACTCATGCTGTGCATAGCGGAGCTGATATCTGGTGCTAATCACCTGCCATTCACCAGTGGTGCTGGAAACCAATGAAATAAAGCATACAATAATAATTAAATGGGACGTTTTACATTTATGTGCCTTAACTGATAATAGGCGAACAGCAGGTAGACGGGCACTTATCTAAAACATCAATATTACACCAGATTTGGGTGCATTGGCAGTACTGCCTACTAGACCTGTTGATGACAAATGAGTTGAATCACATAGATAGTGGAATGAAGTTCGCGACTAGAAGATTTGGTCTTGAATTAGTTATCTTGACGATAAATCTGAGAAGCAATATCACATGATCATATCTGAAATGACTGAATACTTTGATAAGCTGCGAATAACAGTGAAAAAAAGAATGAAAGCATTCTCAAAAATGGCATATACCAATCAACAACAGCGCGGAAATTACATTTAATTTATTCAAGAAATGTACATTATGTTACAGTTTTAAGAACGATTAAAGGTGAATCAGACAAAAAGTAGTTGCTTGGGAGACTGAAGACAAACTATTCTCTTGCTCATATATTCGGTCTAATGGCAGATATTGAGAATTAAGTCATTAAACGTGCTGTTTGTTAAAATGTTTGCACGATTTGAGGACCAAAATTTGTTTCTCATTTCTGATTGCAGTTATAATGCGTTTGAGTAAATTGAATGCTTTTCTAGTGTATCTTGCAATGGAAAAGAATTCAGTTATTGCTACAGAGAAGATGAAAGGATTATGTTTTCTACTTCGATGCTCCAGTTAAGATGATAACCCATAGCACCATAGACTATTAGACAAAGAGACACAGGAACAGAACTAGGCCATGCGGCTCCTCGAGTCTGTTCTGCTTTTAGCTCATGGCTGGCATGTTCTCAACCTCTTTCTCATGCCTTCCCCCAGGAACCTTTTAATCCCTCTCTCATCACGAATCTCTGTATCAATGACTTAGTTGGCAATCATAGCCATCTGAGGGAAAATGTTCGACAGATTCACTGCCAGTTGTATGCAGTAATTTCGTCTGATCAAAAATCTAATGGATCGTGCCCTCACGCTGACATTAAATGCCACAGTAACTCTTCATTTCTGTTTTCAGTAATTTCTGCTTCCGTTGATTCACTTAATCACATCGAATACTACACCAGCCATGGCTTGCATGACAATCATCCAGGATCAGAAAATCTTGAGGTGAACACCAACAGTATTTCGGGTGTGTATGAGTTCGTTTTCTCTCAATTCACTTTTGTCCTTCACTCTCTCTCTCTCTGCCATCCAAACATAAAGCTGTCAATGTTCAGAAGACTGAGAATGAAACTGCCACGTTTGGTACTACATGAGCAATGTTAATTTCAAAGAATGTTGCTGGTTTGGAATAATAGTTTCCAATTCCATTTACCCGCACGTTTTTCATTGTCTTTTGTGGCCTTCAAATCCAAATCTACCACTGAATACTGCTTAAATGTTATGAGGATCTTTTGATTCTGACACTCCGACTGTCAGTGAGTCCCAGATTCCCACCAGCTTCCAAGCCAACACAACTTTCCTCAAATCAACTTTCATTCTTCCTCTCACTCCCCAGAAATCCATTTCCCTGATGTTTGATCTCGCCTTCCCAGGAGAATTATTTTTTTCTTATCTACACTAATTGCGTCCTTCGTAATTCCTTGCAGCTCAATTCTATCTGCCCCTCAGTGGCCTCGGCTGGATTGAAACAAATAGCAATGGAGGGACATTCAGTCCATGACCCCTGTCCTGACATTCATTGAGATCATGGCTGGCTGTTATGTGTTCAAAATACAGATATCTGTCTTTGTCGTAAATACCTTATGGACTTTTTTGAACAAAAAATTATAATCTATCGCATATTTAAAACTGACACTTTATCTGAAATAAGCTGTTTTCAGAGGAAGACAATTCGAAATCCTTCTCAGCCTTTCTTCTTCCATGATGCCTTTTGAGTTGCCTATTGATAAATCGTAGATTATGCCCCTGAGAGCTGGAATGTCCAACAATTGGAGGTAGTTCATCGTTAACTATTCGGTTTTGAAATTTTTCCTACCTTGGTGGTTGCACTTAGCTTTCTAATTTAGAGATAAAGCAGACCTCATTTGCTGTTGATCTCTGCACATGCTTCCTTTGTTGATCTCCTCTGAAAAAAACCTAACTTCGAATTCCACGTTGCAGCATTAATGCTGTATTCTAGCACGAATCTCTTTTTCTCGCTCTTGGTGTTGTGTGTTCAAATTTCTATCAGAGATAATCATTTATTTTCCTCCAAGATCGAATTCATGGCAATTACGATGACATTGAAACTGAATCTCAGGATGGCAAGTCACAATTGGACAGTGATCCTGATGAACCTCTCGCACTGGCAAATGATGACAATGGTTTTTGTTCGCTCAGTAAGTTGAATTACAGTCACTCACATCACAAACACCATTTTGTGCACCCACACTGTCTTCATCCCCTTTCCATTCTATGAGTAATATTGCATTTACTGAAGATATAAGAATAAGATTCAAAATTATCAATGCCTTGTCCCCAAAATCTGTGACTGAGAAAGTGTGGTATTCCTGGTCAGGATCTTAATTTCAACACATTGAAAACTTCCGCTTTTTAACAAATGAAATGCTTTGATTTTGGTGAGACACTGCCTTTTGTCAGCTCTTTTCATAGCTCTATTTTCAGCCACTGTGAGATTGACAATCCATGAAACTCCGGTGTATAATGAATCATGTACTGGCTTATTGGAAAATATAGAATTTGGGTGTTTAGGTTGTCCGTGTATGAAATGGTGTGGTTCTTGTTGCTCACTGGGAAGACAGAGCCAATGGATTTTATTTGTAAAATCAAGGAGATCTGGGTTTCATGTGATCATTCTGTGTAAATGCACTCAAATCAATTGGCGACGATGAATGAGCTTTTCCAGTTTCAATATTATACCTGTCCCTAGTTCAGGTGTGTCATTGCACTAAACAAACACATGACCTTAACAGCTGCTCAGCCATTTTCGACATTTCAAACATGCCAATGAATCAAACTTCCAATGAATCAAACTTACTCCAATGTTCATAACAACTTGAATCATTCTCTAGTTCATCCACCAGCCCTCACTCAGATTGTTTTTCGTTTATTTACCTGTCGAGAGATATGTACTTTAACATGTCGGATTCATCACACTGCCAACCAAGCGACTGCATCTCATCTGATTCCTTTCCCACTTTAACGTCACTTCATGCTCATCTCTCCCAAATGTGAACCATAGCATTACATATTCGATTTTTTTTCCAATTATTGTTCCAGTTGCAACAATATTTAAATATTTCTTAGCAATGCCACAAATAAAATCCGAAGTGATTGTGAAAATTATTAACAAACCTTCATCATCATTATCAACCTGACTAAATGGTCAATGACTAGGGTTACATTATTTAAAAGAGAATGTCAGGAGCTTTAGAAGTAATTTGAGGAAATGAATCACCACCTCGAGGGTGATGGGTTACTGGGATGCACTGTCTCTGTGTTCGGTGAGGCGGGATACCTCAAAATATTTAAAACTTGCCTGAGCGCTGGCAGTATTATAACATTGAAGTACATGAGTCTACTTCAGGAACATGAGACTAATATCAGAAGTAGCATATTTTTGACAGTGCATAATCCATGGGCCGACGGGCCTCTTCTGTGCTTTATGATTGTAAGCTTCTAGGATGCATTCTCTGACAAGGCCACACCATCCTCTTGAACACTATCAGCATTGTCCAGTTTCCCGGACAGCTCTGAGAGGTGCTTATTGTTCCTTGAATCATCTCATCCCCAGGCAGCACATGCTATGGTGGGTCTTGCAGCGTTTACACTGATGCCCTTTCAGGAAATTGATCCTTTGTCTGCGGATAGCTCACGTACCAAACGTGCGTTCAGTGTTACCATGGTCTGAAAGTGTGTTGCCAAATTTTGCAACAGATGCATCAAACTGATAAGAGCCACCTTGACCTTTTAGCTTTAATATTTCAGATGCAGAGGAGGTAATGGAAAAATCGGGCTGTGCGCAAAATTGTGAAATTTATTGTGCATTACATAATGTTGAGAATGATCACAGAATGCATGGCATCATTGACAATAGAATTATAGATTCATGAGAATGTACATCACTGAATCAGACCCTCAGGTACAACTCATCAGTGAGGACCAGAAACCCTAACCTAAATGGTCCCATTTGCCAACACTTGGCCCATATCTCTCTGAGTCGTGAATGTGGGGTTGGAAAACCACAGCAGGTCAGGCCTCACTCCTGATGAAGGGCTCTTGTCCGAAACGTCAATTCTACCGTCTTTGCATGATGCCTACCCTGCTGTGCGTTTCGAGCATTACACTCTTAACTCTGATCTCCCGCAACTGCCGTCATCGCTCTTTCCATATTCCTCTAAAGCTTTTTGTTCATATCCTCATCCAGGTACTTTTTAAAATTGTACCATAATCCACCACATCCTCTGGTGGTTCATTCCATCCACGAACAACTCTCTGCGTAAAAAAAGTTGCCCTTTATGTCCCTTTCATATCTGTGTCCTGGTTATTTGTAATGGGCACTTTCTAACTAGTGGGAAAATGTTATCTCGTCTCAGAGATCATTGAAGTTGCTTTCCCAGAGCGAAAGGAACTAAATATTCTTCTAACATTGGACTTTCCATCACCACCTTGTGTGCAAACTCATGCACGGCCAGTGATGTAGTTTTGGAAATATCCTCCCTGTTGTAATTTAGAATCAAGTACTCCCAGAATGCATACAACAGCCCTCACAGATCAGAGGACGATAATTACTGAAGAATACGTTTAGTGAGATTGCTAATTGTAGGTTACATATTGGCAGAGGCATAATTGCTGACCACTTCTCTGTTACTCTTCAAGATCGATTCCATGCTGCCCTTTACATCCAGCTGAGTGCGTAGATGGAGAAACCCATCAATACCCCATTTGCAATTTGGCCTTTAATCAGTCTGATATTTTAGAGGCAGACATTATCGTTTTCTCCAATCCCTATTGTGAAACTTTCAACTCGAGATTCATAGTTGCATTGTCTGTAAAGCGAGCCACAGGTGACATGTCTAGAAGTGGACTCAAATTACTTTCTTTACCTTTTCAGATAAATAAGAAAGTCGATTTCAACATGGGACGTCCTGAGCCAGATAATATTTCAAGAAGTCATCTACTATCATGAACCAAGTGTCAAATATTTTTCTCGATGTATGCTGTAATTCGTCACCATGTGCTTTGCCTTGAAACGCCTTCATTAGTATTCTTTCTTTTTGATCATATGTGTTTTTAAACGGGCAGCAGACAGATTGCATGGAGATTTTTTTTGTCTAATTAATCACATGATTCATTTCTCTTCATGGATCAATTCACTCTCTCTTAAGAGCGACGTCCCTATCATTTACGAATGAGGCTTTTCTCTTCAGAATTCCACGTGTAATTGCTTTGCTTTTTCATACACTTGATGTACAACGTATTTTGCAGTTCATCAATAAAAATGCGGTGATTACATATATGGGTTGGGATTCTGTGTCACTTTGTTGATGTCAGTGCCACAGTCAATGTGTGTGAGTTTCAGTGAGTGATTGGTTGTGGGTGTAATCTGTAAGTGTGTCATCATGTCCTGGATGCGAGTATTTTGGAAGCCAGAATGAAGGACAGAAATATACAGTCAACCGTGAAATCTTAGTAACATTGATATACAGGGGGACCTCTGCATACATTCACACAGCTTCTGAAAGTAGCAACACAGTGGTAAGGTGATCAAGAAGGTGGTTGTCATGCTTACCCTCACCAGTCAGGGCACAGATAATAATTCAAAGTTTGTGAAAAGATTTGTAGCTCGGGTGCTCGTTGTTGTGGTTCTGTTCGCCGAGCTGGGAATCTGTTGCAGACGACACGTTCCCCAGGACAGGGGACGAAACTTCTGCACCACAAATTCCGAGCTCGACGAACACAACCACAACTGATAATGATTGTTTAAAGTCAGATTGCTTGCTATCGAAGTTTAGGAAAACCACACTTGGAATATTGTGTTCAAGTCTTGACGCCACACAGCCAAAGGGATGTGTAAGCTTTGGAGAGGTTACAGAAAGTGTTCACCATAACGTGGCCTGGTTTGGAGGATGTTAGTTACCAGGAGAGGTTTGACACATGTATATTGTTGTCAATTGAACATCAGAGGCTGGTGGAGGTTGGGTGTAGGTGTCCTGATAGAACTTTAGAAAATGGTGAGAGGTCACGATAAAGTGGCCATAGGTTTGTTCTACCCGGGTAGAAAAGACAGATGGGGTGAGGGTGTGGTTAAAGGTTGAAGGAAAAAGAGGGTAAGGTTAAAGGAGATGTGAAAAGCAGCTTTTATTTCACTCCGAAGGTAGTTAGTGCCTGAAACTTGCAGCTAGAGAGGTGTTGGAGTCGCATACAATAGAACCGTTTAAGTGCAATCGTGACAGATACATGAACAGGCAGGGACTAGAAAGACACTGAGAACGTCGAAAGAAAATGTTTTAAATATAGAAATGCGTCATGTGTCAGCACAATCTTGGTGGGCCCAAGGACCTGTTGCTGTGCTCAACTGTTCTTTGTTCTCTGATCCGTTTGTTATTGCTCGTTCGCTCTGTGTATCACTTCTTACCTGTACTATTTGACATGTTCATAATTATGCTTGTTTATTTCACTATTTTGGCCCTTCATTGTTTGTGCACACTGTCAGTTTGCAAAAAAAAACAAAACACAAGACCAGCCAGCATCTTAGCGTTCTGAAAATCCAATGTCACCAACGGAGCAGACTGCAGCTCTGCAACCCTGCACAATGTGTGGCATACAATTGGCAAGGTCTCGGCAACTGGGCTGAGGTGGGGCGGGTGGATGGGAGTGGGGTGTGGTGGGGGTGCCGGCGTTCACGTATTTGCAGGGGCACAAATTTGTGGCCCATGTTAAAATTGGGAAGGAGTTTTAGTGTAGCAGAAATTCGGGAGAAGGGAAAATTTAGAATGCTATGAACTGTGGACTCGTATTTGAGGAACAAAAATTTGTGTGGTGATGTTTTGAGGGTCAGGCATTGTGGAAGAGGTAAAGAGAGACAGAGGGAAACAAAGAAAATTTTTTCGCAGAGCAGCTCTGTGCCTCTGCCTCTGTGCAGTGGGGTCTCTGTTGTTTTTGATTGAATCTGTTGAAATGGGGTTAAACCCAACTACTCTCTCAGTGTCCGTATCTGTTATGTTTAAAGTGATGAAATGATTATGGTCAAGTTGATGGGTTGCCCCACATGTGTTTGCCTGTGTTTTGATGTGTCCATTTCTGTGTCTACATGTGGCTACAATGAGGCTCTTTTCTTTAAAGTGATACAATGCCATCCTCTGTTGGCCTCCCCATGCCACTGCTCCAGCAGCAGAATATTTTTCGGAGAAATCATGAAAGCCCGTGAATCTCTCAGGTTGCACAATTGTTTCCTTCTTCAAACTTTGTAGACACAGTGCAGCTTTGTCTGGGAGATGTGGCTCTTGAGATGTGACTGCCTCAGATCTGCACGCACCTTCATAGTTCACCATGGATCCCATGTGAGTTCATCTTTTATACTTTATCAGCCTGGTGGGGTGTGGGGTGGGGTGGGGTGTGGGGTGCGGGACCTTGACAAAGGACTTTCTAAAGTTTATACAGGTAATACTTACTGTCATGCCTTCGTCAGACATCTTTAACGCTTCCTCAAAACAATCCTTACATCTTTAAGAATCTAATCCAATAATTCTCCATTAAGATTAGACAAGATGATCAGAGGATTGGATAGGGTGGACAGTGACAGCCAATTTCCAGAGATGGTGATGGGTAGCACGCGGGGATACAGCTTTAAACTTGGCGGGGTGATAGATGAAGGACTGATGGGAATAGCCAGGGTGTGGAACGCCCTAACTACAACAGCAGTAGACTCGCCAACTTTAAGGGCATTTAAATGGTCATTGGATAAACATTTTGATGATAATGGAATTACGTAGTTTCGATGGGATTCAGATTGTACCACAGGTCAGCGCAACATCGAGGGCCAAAGGTCCTGTACAGCGCTGCAATGCACAGCGGTCAAATAAGGCTCACTCGTTTGCAATTTCCTGTTTTTTTCCTTCGTAACGTAATAACATCAGCTATTTGTCAGCCCTCTCTTATGAGGAAAGGAGGATATAAAGATTTCTGACAAAGCCTCAGCAATTTCCTCACCCGCCTCCCTCAGCATTCAGGGGTATATCACATCAGGTTCTGAAGAGTTGCCAACCTCAATCTTTTCCAAAACAGCCAACACGTCGTCCTTTCTTCTGGATTTCCATGTGCTTGAATATCAGTGTGCCTCTGCGGTGAATGACCATCCACCGCATTCTTCTCCTTTGTTAATACTGATACATTGTGTTCGGAAAGATCCTCACCCAGTCTCTCCAGCTTCACACACTGAGTGGGCCTCCCTTTTTCCCAGCTACCCTCTTGCTCCTTACGTACGTATAAACCGCCTTGGAATTTTCCTTATCCCGTTTGCTGAAGCGATTTCATGACCCATTTTAGTCCTCCTACTTTCGTGTATGGATTCTTTTCGATTTTCTTTGTACGTTCCAAGATCTCTGTCTGGCTTTCCCAAACTTTTTGCACACTTCATTTTTCTTTTTGACTAAGCTTGCAATTTCTCTTGTCATCCAAGTTTCTTGGCTCTCACCATCCTTATCCTTCAATTTCACTGGAACATGCTGGTCCTGAAATCTATATCGACCAGCCTAAAAAGATTCCTATTTGCCAGATATAGACTTACCCTCTCCTGGCTTTTGGGAAGGGTTTGGAGGGGGGCGAAGAGTGAATGGGAGTGGGTTGCGGAGGTGGCGTCTTGAGTAGCTCGGGATTGATTTTAATTTGGTTTTGCTACTTTTCTGACGCCTGAAATTGTTTTATTTTTTCCAAATGTTAGCCAGTGTTGTGGGTGGAGGGGCTATTGATGCCTCTCCACCCACAATGCACACATCACCTCGCCATGGAAATGAATGATTTCAGCCTTCCCCAGCCCAGAAATCGCAAATGGATTGCGACAGTTTAGTCCACTCTGCCTCCACCCCTCCCCCCCCCACCCTGCGACACCAACTGAACCCAACCCAAACCAAAATGGCGAGGAAGATATTTGTTGCCTGCGGACACAAATTTAGTGGCACAGGGTGTGTGTTATTCCTTGAATGGGGCACCGCGATTAAATCTGATGGAAATGAATAGAGTGGAGTTCGGCAATGCGCGTTGACGTCAGGTGATGGTGATGGGGCATCACAGTGCGGTGCATGCTGACATCAGACTTAAGCCCTGGAAGATGGCGGTAGCTGGAGAGGGAGGGGAGTGTGAGAGCGGTGCGAATACACTTTTCTGCCTGGGGGTTTTGAATTCAGAGCTCTGGCCAGACGCTGTTGCTAGGTTTGCCGCAGGCATGGGGGCAGGTGAGGGAAGGTGGTCCTGTTCGGAAGTTGGGGAAGGACCTGTAACAAATTTCTGTGCATGCATGTCAATACAGAATAACCTAGTATGTCTGAATACCAATTATCCAAATATTGGATTATCCGAAGGTGATCTTGAGGTCCCGATAGAATCATTCCATTAAAGATGTGTTTCCATCAGTGATCACACCTTTTGTTTGCAGGGTCTAAACAGGCACATTCTGCGAAAAAACTGACGTTCCGCCCTCTCTCCTCCCACTTTCTCTGGAATTCTACAGAGAGATGTTCCCAACCACCCCGCTTTCCCAGATAATCTCTCCAACATTGAAGTGTAAAAGGCAGAGGTGGAAGACGTCAAAAACGTGCAGTGAATGTACTACATCTGGCTTTGTGTGTGTGTGTGTGTGTGTGTGTGTGTGTGTGTGTGTGTGAGCGCGCGCGTGCCTTTGAAGAATTACCACACAAAGACAACTGCAGCAGTCTTGTTGGTGGTGAACAGTCCAGCTGCCCTGGAGAGGGTTGCGGGGATAGTATTGGAGGGGTCGCTGCTCAGGGTGGGGGAGGCGTTGTACAATGTGGAAGGGCGGGTAGGCGGAGTCGTCCAGTTGGGGGGAGGAGATGTTGGAAAGGGGATTGTCGGGGGTCGGTGTTGGGGGGGAAAGGGGAGTAGTGTTGGACGAGGTTGAGGAGTAGGGCCGCTGTTGTACGCAGTTGGGTTGCAGGGGATGGTGTGGATAATTGAGGGGCAGGGAGGTGTTGGATGGTGGAGGCCGGGGCATAGGGGGAGGTGTTGAACTGTTGAGGGGTGGGAGTGGATCGTTGTCAATGGGCGTGGCGAGGTGTTGTACGGATTTATGGGGAGCGGTAGTGGGGCGGGTTTGGCAAGTGGTGTGGTGTCTCGCGTGCTGTGTTCTGCTGCTAGTCTCCTGAATGGGGAGCAGACTTTAAAAACTCTGAGCCCAGGAGGAAAGGCATTTAATTGATTATGGGAATAATCAATTATCCACACGAAATATTGCTTGCCCATCTCGTTTGGATAATCGATGTTCTCCTGTAAATGGGGAGGAGCAGGTGAGGGGGAACTCACCCCTTGGATAGGAGTGTGGGAGACACTGGGACCAGAAGCTGTTGCTAAGCTGGGCCCCATAACGCATCAGTCTTGTGGAGGGGTTGGTGTGGCAGGGGATGCAATATATTTATGCATGTTTGTCAGAATATGGGAGGGGTAATCATCCCTGAGGTGAGTGGGACACCATGGGGCAAGAGGCTCTTGTTAGATTGAGCCCCAGAACATGGCAGCTCGCTGAGTTGTATGGGGGTTGTGGAGGAATGGTGTTGCAGGGGACGCCATACGTGGACAGAGCAACTCGCTCAGTCTTGGGGTGGTGTGGAATGTTTGTCAGTATATGGAAGGTTCAGTGTCTGTGCAGACTTTACTCTGGGACAGGGCACCTTACAGAAATATTGTGGGCAGGGGTAGTAATACGTGTCTACATGGGTGTCAATATATGTGTGTGGGCAGGTAAGTGGGAGACGCGAGGGCCAGAGGCTGTTGACGGCTGGTAACAGGACTAGGCAAAAGCGGGTACTGCAGATGATGGAGGTTCGAACCAAGATTAGAGTGGTGCTGTAAAATCACAGCAGGTCAGGCAGCAACCGAGGAGCAGGGAACTCGACGTTTCAGGACTGCTCAGCTCACTCAGTCTTGGTGGGGTGATGTGGTGCAACGCATTGAAATATGAGTCAATATATTTCGAGGATCTGCTCAGAGTGTATACATCCCTGGCGTGAATGGGAGATCTTGTGGCCAGAGGCTGTTGATTGGCTGGCCCCCAGGATGGGGCATGTCACTGAATATTTGGCGGACGAGAGTGTTGGCCATTGAGTCTTGGCTTGGGAAAGTGGTGGGTTAATGCACATATGTTGATATATTGAAGGGGCATGTAAGAAGGTTATTTGTCCTGGGGGCAGTTTGAGACCTTGGGGCTGGAGGCTGTTGCTAAGCAGCATCCTTGGATTTGGGGAAGAGTGCTGGAGATGAATGAGCCAGGTGTTTGGGAGAGTTATAATATAAATACATACATGTCAGTGCATAGGGAAGGGGCAGTTGAGTGTGTGGCATATTCCTGGGGTGTAAGGGTGTTGCTAGGCTTAGCTCTCAGATGGGCATTGTCGAGTGAGACCTGGGGTGGGTGGGTTGTATACACATGTCAATGTATGGGGAAGGTAGTTAAATGTGTTCGGCACACTCTTTCTGAACCCGAGGCTGTCCTGGACTGGCCCTCAGGATGTAGGGCTTGGATGAGAATGGTTGAGATGTTTGGAGAGTAGAGGGGTTTCGGAGAAAATAAATATGTCCACGTACGTCAGTGTATGGGTACGACCAGGTGAGAGGGGTTGTATATGTGCACTGTTAATTCTGGAACAGTGGACAAAGGCTGATGATAGGTTTCCCATGTGACAGAGGCCGATGTGATGTTGTGGATGGGGGCTGGGATTGAAATGTAGGTAAGTGTACAAATGTACTGGACTCTTTTTGAGAGACTTAGGCCTGGAATGTGAATATCAATGAATAAACGTAGAGAGATCAGCGTGTGACGAGTTTGATCAGGGTATTTAAGATGGGAGATGAGGTGCAGGGATGGGGGGGCTGGGAGCTGGGCGAGGACAGTTGATTGACATGGGTATCGCTTGTTGGATCCGGCATGAATCGCTCCCATTCCTAGTTGCCTCCCTGGAGAAGCTGGTAGTCAGCTGGTTCTTGAACCACTGCAGGTCGGCCCACAAGGTTCCACAGAAAAGATATTCCCAGATACTGACCCAATGACGCTGAAGGATTAACCAATACATTTTGGAGATGGAGTCCGACGGGGTCTTGAAGCAGATGTTATTCCCGCATATCTGCTGCATCTATTCCTCTTAGATGAAAGTGGCTGTGGATTTTAGGTAGGTCCTATCTGAGGAGCCGCGGGGAGTTTCTGCAGTACATCTTGTCGATAATAAACATGGCTCCTACTGAGCGTCGGGGGGTGCAGTCAGGGTGAGAGGGAGAAGGTGTTTGTGAGTGCGGGGCCAGCGAGTTGGGTGGCTGCATTGTCCGTGGACAGTGTCGAGATGCTCAAGTGTTGTCAGAACTGTCCACGTCCAGGGCATATGGGGAGTAATTCCTTATCATCCTGAATTGTCGATGGTGGGACAGGCTTCAGGGAGGGGAGTCAGGAGTGGAGTTCATCGCAGTGGAATTCCCAACCTCCGTCCTGCTCTTGTCGCTGCTGTGTTTGTATAGGGCTGGGTCCAGGTCATTTTCTGATCAATGGTAACCTCCAGGAAGTTGATAGTCGGGTGGAGGAGGGGGGGGGGGGGGGGGGGAGGGGAATGAGGTTCATTTACGGTAACATCAGTGAACGTCAAGGGGGTTATGGTTAGATTTTCTCTCAATGGTAACCCCCCTGGATGTCGAGTGTAGGGAGTGAGGTGTGGAATTCAGTGATAGTAACACCATAGAACCTCGGAGGTGGGAAGGGTAGAGCGTGGTGATGGTTCGATTCTCTCTTGTTAGACTTGGGCATTGCCTGGAATTAATGGGCATGAACATGACACTCAGACAGACGTGATTGGCTCAAATTCCACCCACAGTGTGTCTTTCCTCCTCATTTTTGAAGTTTTGAACGGGGAATTCCAGATACGCGTAGCTCGACTTGGAACAGAAACCACAGGCTCTGCTCATCGAGTAAACATAACCCTGCACAACGTCAACATACCCACGTTAGTCACAGAGTAAAGTGTCCTCTGCACTATCCTCCATCAAACACTCCCAGTGACATCACAGTGTCAAATACAGAGTAAATCTCCCTCTACACTGTCCCCTCACATCAAACACTCCCAGCACGGGATGAGATGCAGTGTAAGGCCCCCTCCACTCAGGAGTGTAGAGGCTGCAGCACACTTGCACTCAGGCGCTGTCTCACAGACAAATAGTGCAAAACGGTCATGATAAACTGGAAATTGTTGATGATTTGAATTAATGTAGCTAAAAACGCTAAACTGCACCCAGTTTCGTATCCATGGTAACACAATCAAATTCCTGATAGTGTTGGCGATCCGATCAGAACGCACAGCAGAAACTTGGGGCGATTATGATTTCAATATTTAGATTCCATTCACTGTCTCTATACTAATAAACTCAACAAACAGTGCCGAAAATAGACCACATGTGTTCCTATGTAAACCACGTGACAAATCCAAACAGACAAATATTGTTTAAACCGCATACACTCAGTCAGCAGTAATACGATTGAAGAGGTCATCCTCAGTGCTGTCAAACAGGAACCGCATGGCAATAAACTGTACAGTGATTCGCAGTCTGAGTTCCACCAGACACACTTGGCTCTTAATAAAACATCCAGAACGCTGGAAATCTCAGCATATCTCTCTGCATCTGTGGAGAGAGAAACAGAATGATTGTAAAACTCACCAAATAGCGGACTGGGTGCAGCTCCAACAAAACTCAAGAGGCTTGACAGCATCCACAAGAACGCAGCCCGAGTGACAAGGACCACACGCACAAACATCCACCACCCATACTCAGTAACACCATGGTGTACTCTTTTCATTAAAAAAACACCAAGGTTTCTCAGAAAGCCGCTAACATACTCACAACTTCCACCCAGAGAATAAGGTCAGCAGATATGTGGGAAAGTTCCCTTCTATGGCAATCATTATCCTTTCTAAGTACATTTAACTCTTCAATGGATAAGCAGATGGACGTACATGAATACTGTTGCTTAGATGGGCTTCAAATTGGTTTGACAGGTCACCGCAACATCGAGGGCCGAAGGCCTGTACTGCTCTGTAATGTTCGATGTTTTATGTTCTATATCCTGCCTTGAAAATATGTCGCCATTCCTTCATTGTCATTGGGTCAAAATCCTGGAAATTTCCTCCCTCATGTCATTGGCCGTCTAACTGTAGCAGGTCGACTGCAAAGTTTCAAGAAGGCAGCTCATTATGAACTTCTCCAGAAAAAAAAGTCGTGATGGGTAGAAATGCTGAGCAAGGCAGCGATGCCCATGCAGCATGTTTGAATTTTAAACAGCGATGTGAAGATGGCTGCAGGGAAATCGTTTGAGGTGCAGATCATGATTTGCATGCCATTCCACGACTGAATACACACAATATCTGAATTATCTACCTAATTGGTCCCCGTATTCCAAAGTGCAAGGAAACAGGTGTTTGAACTCCACATTGGCCTGAATTTGTTGCTAATCTTCTTGTCTGCCTGTTTCAAAGGAACTCTTGCCAGAATGAGGCGACCTTAAATATCGACTCACGTTGACAAATGCTTTTAAAGTCCCATACGCTTCATTGGTCAGCTCCTTTCACTGAAAATGCACTATTTTCCTGCCTATGAACCCATTCTCTGTCCTGGCAAGTATATTTACTCCAATAAATTGTATTTCAATTTTGAACTCAAGTCTATTCTGTTGGATCTTTACATAGATCTTCCAAAATCCGTGAACACAACGTGGACCAAGTTATTCAATTTTCGTATAATACTTATCCACTCAAAAATCGTAGCATTTTTAAACACAATTTCCTTCCCATGCATCATATAATTTTGTCTGATCCCAATTAATGCCTATTATTACACTGCTTATGGCAGACACTGTCATGTCCCGAGTACTGCATTCATCACGACATCCTGTACATTGTGGTTTCTCCCATCCTCAAATTGAGAACAGTTCGTTCACATTTTGCATCCCTAATCTGCCAGATTTGTGTTTTTTTTTTTCAGAAAGTGCAAACATTTTCATTGTGATAGATCGAAACATGGATTGAATCTGTTACCATTTCATTTAGTCCAATAAATTCAGTTGACCAGGCCCCCCCGCCACATTCCCAATGAAGGCCTTAAGTCTAAAATGTCAATTCGTCTGCACCTCGAATGCTGCCTGTGCTTTCCCAGCACCACACGTTTCGACTCTGTTCCCCAAATGTGCAGTCCACACTTTCTCCAATGAATTGACCAATCTGTGCACATTGATGTACACTATGTGCACTCACAGAGTTGTAAGGGGCGTGGAGAGCTCTGCTTGCAACAGTAGTACACTCGACAACATTTTGGACATTTAAATGGCCATTGGATTGACATATGTATGAAAATGAATTACTGTAGCATTTTTCCGCAGATCAGCGCAACATCGAGGACAGAAGGGCCTGCGTTACGCTGCATTATTCTATGTTCTCTGCACTCTGTAGATTTAAAGTCACTGGTGACATGATGCGAGGCCGCGCACATTTGAAAGTGAGACATATCTAGGGGAAATCTGTTTTTTTTTTGGAAATTTGAAAGATTATGCAAAGTTGCTGTATTACACTGTATCTGTCCCATAGGAGCTGACAATGATAGGAGGAAAATTAATGGAATTTTGAAATTTGATCAGAAGTTTCAGAGGAAAAAAAGAAAAGCAATCATTTCCTCTCGCAAATAAGTTGCTGAACACATTCGAACAAATGATAATGATTAGTTTAATATT